>NC_056741.1:404395338-404503880 GCF_019279795.1 Protopterus annectens
TTCTCTTAAAGAGTGTTAGTGAGGGGCTCTGTATAATGTAGTTTGGAATTTTGTTCCAAAGCATGGAGAGTCTCTGTGACAGGAATCTATCCCTCCAGCATGTTCTAATTTATTGTTGTGGCGAGGTTTAGCTCACTAGAGTAGGTGGCTCGCAGTGACTTGGATTTCTTTAGGTGGAGCATGTCCATCAATTCTGAGTTGGACATGGCTTTGTAAGTCAGGCAGAGATCACCTCTGAGTAAGCGATATACCACTGAGTACAGCCAGAGTTTTTTCAGTCGGGCTGCATAGGATATAAGTTTGAGGCCAGTAATCCTCTTGGTGAGGTACTTTAGCGGTCTTTCCAGCTGTTGGAAGTGTCTTGTGAGGTACATCCCAAATGGGGCATTGTACTCTACGACTGGTCTGATGAGTGACGGGTAGAGGGGCACTATAACCTCTATTTCTAGATGCAAACCCTTTAGTAATTAGATTGGCCACATAGAAGGATTTCCTAACTACTTTGGCAATATGATTGTCAAAGGAGAAATTACTATCTACCTGGGTCCCCAGATCTGTTACTACCTCTTCTGTATTAAGGGGGCTGCCACCTATGTGGTAATTCGTGGGTGTTTTTGTTTTTCCCAAACGGGATGACTACACATTTTTGGCATTTAGCTTGAGGCCACGACTTTGACACCAGGTGCCCATCTCAGTAAGGCCCTTTTGGAGGATGTTTGTGTCAGCCCGAGAGTCAATTATGGCTCTAAGTTTGCAGTCATCGGTGAACTTGGTTAGCCATAGTCCTCCTGTCTTTGCCTGTACTTCTAAGTAGTATATTCTGAACAGTAAGGGTCAGAGGACCAAGCCTTGCGTGACACCACTTGTGACTGGTTTAGAGTCGGACCTGGAGCCCGCTATTCTTACCATGTGAGTTCTATCTGTAAGCCAGTTGGCAACCCATCTTGTGACGTAGGGGTTTATGTTCAGGCTGGTGAGTTTTTCTGTAATACCCGAGTGGGGAATGGTGTCGAAAGCCTTGGTGAGGTCAAGGTAGGCTGTGTGAACCACTTTTCCCTTGTCTATGGCCTTGGTGACTGTCTCGAAGAAGTCACCCAGGTTTAGTAGGCATGATCTGCCCTTAAAGCCAAACTGGGTCAGGTCAAGTGTTTTGAGGTTTCCAATGTCTTTGTTAATGAGTTCCATGATGATGCACTCCGTAGCCTTGCAGACCAGGCTTATGGGGCGATAGTTACCAGGGTCAGTTGTGGCCCCTCATTTGTGGAGAGGAATAACCATTCTATGGGCACACAGCCTGTGGAGAGGCTGAGGTTGAACAGTGTGTTTAGATGGGGGGGTTAGTTCGTTCTGTAGTTCATGCAAGATGCAGCCTGGGACACCATCTGGCCCCATTGACGCTGTGTTTTTGGCTTTTGAAAGGGCTGTTTTCACCTGTGCGTCTGTGATTTCTGGGACACTACACTTTTCCAGTATTGTTGTGGGCCCTTTTGGGGGTGAGAGGGGGTGAAGTTTGCACTGAATCTATCTGCCAGGATGTTGGCAATATCAGCAGTTTCAGTATATTTTGTGCTATTTTACACTAGTTCAGTGCATATCTGTGAGTTGCCACTTAGATTCTTAACATAGCTAAAGAAGGCTTTGTGGTTATCTTTTGAATCACTGGCTATTTTTCTTATAGCTAAAGAAGGCTTTGCGGTTATCTTTTGAATCACTGGCTATTTTTCTTTCAAAGTTAGCCTTGGATGATTTTATGAGGGACCTTAGTTTCTTATTGATAATGATCAGGAATGTCTTTCCTTCTTGGGATTTGCTTTTTTTTTTCTGAACTAGTTTCCTCCTCCTATTGTATAGCCTGTTTATGGCAGGGGTCCACCAAAATGGTTTTCTTCTCTTAGAGGACTGAGTCTTGGTTTTGCTAGGGATGGCACAATCCATGCATCCTTGTAGGTGCTCATAGAGTGCATTTGTAAAGGTTTCTGCATCTTGGGCAGCATTATCCTTTAGCGTGGGGGCTGTGAAACTTACCACCTCTGTTCTTAAGTAAGGTGACGTTTGCTTTAGAAAAGTTTTTTACTGTGGTTTCCTTAGTTGGGGGTGGTGGTGGGGTGTGGACATCCAGAGTGATTAGTTTATGGTCTGATCTAACCAGTGATGGGTTGACCTCCGGTGTGGAACACCTGTCGCCCATGTTGGTGATGACCAGGTCCAATATGTTTTCACATATGGTAGGGGAGTTTACCAGCTGATTCAGGGCGTTTGAGTTGAATTCCAGGAAGCGCTGGGCCTGGGAGTTTGTACTCGAGTAGTTTTCCCAGTTAATGGTAGGGTAATTGAAATCTCCCAATATCAGGGTGTTCGGTAGGACCTTCATGTTTTCCAGCGTCTCCAGAAAGTTGGAGTGGTGGTCCTGGGTCATGGAGGGTGATCTGTAGCAGGCCACAATTTGCATGCAGATTTTCCCTATGTTAGTTGCACATGGATGATCTCAGAGGTATCATGCTGTGCCACTAACCTGGAGGTGTAGGTATCCTTGATGAATAATGATACACCCCCTCTCCTTTTGTGTTTCGGTCTGTGCTCTGTGGCAGAAACATGTGGTATGAGTTGTAGCCCTGTAGTGCTGGTGTGCTCTCTGGAGCCTTGAACCAGGTTTCAGTTACAGCACAGATGTCGACGTTCTCCATACTGAGGTGTGCTTCGAGCATGTGCATTTTGATATTTAAACTCCTGGCGTTGAGTAGCATAACCCTCAGTTCTTTGTGAATTGTGCTGTTTACGGTGTGGGTTTGACTTTTGAGCCTTGTGTAAAAAATGCACTATGGGGGCAACAAGAGCCTTGGCCAGTATTCACAAGCCTAGGGATGACAGGTGCAAGCAGTCTCTTGCGAAGCAACGCGGCTTGTCGAGCATGTCGTCCCAGGCTGACAGACACTGGATCCCCTTTGAATGACACCAGAAGCTTAGGCAATTGTTGAAATTGATCATTTTTTTCTTTATACTGAGGTATCATTCTTGGTGAGGGCAGGATGCTCCTCAGGGTCAGGGTCATACCAGCCTGGACTACATGATCAGAGAGCTCTTCCATGTCTCTTTTCATGTAGTCCAAAGGAAGTACATCTCACATAGTTTCATAAGTTCATACTAGGCTATCTGCCCTAGGGCATTTATAAGCCTAGCCAGAGTGTGTTTGGCTTTCGCCACCCATTTTAAATTAATTTTGCTATGCCCTTTTTCGAGGTTAGTATACTGTGCCTCTGTCTAACAGTGACACAGAAGTGATACCCAGGGTAAACCTACGATCTTCTCATCCACTCATCAAGACTCCTCTTGGAGAGTCAATGAGGGACTCTGCCTAACCTGGACTGGGATTTTATTCCAGAGTGAAGGGAGCCTCTGGGTTATGAATCTGTCCCTCCAGCATGTCCTATTTATTTCAGTGCTGAGGTTCAAGTCTCTCGAGTGCGTAGCTCGATGGGATTTGGATTTTCTGAGGTGCAGCATGTCCATTAATTCCGGGTTGGACATGGCTTTATACGTCAGGCACAGATCGCCTCTGAGCAGGTGGTATGCCACTGAGTAGAGCTGGAGTTTCTTTAACCGGGCAGCATATGGCATCTGTTTGAGCCATTTGATCCTCTTGGTGAGGTACTCTTGGGGTTTTTCCAGTTGCTGCAGGTGTCTGGTAAGGTACATCCCAAAAGGGGCATTGTAATCAATTATGGGCCTGATGAGGGATGAGTAAAGAGGCACGATGACCTCCCCTGATCTAGATGTGAATCCCTTCATGATTAGGTGGGCTATACAAAATGTTTTTCTAACCACTTTGGCCACGTGGTTGTCAAATGAGAGATTGCTATCAACTTGGGTCCCCAGGTCCATAATTACTTCTTCTGTACTTAATGGATTACCACCTATGTCATAATTTGTGGGCACTTTGTTTTTGCCAAAGGGGATGACTATACACTTTTTGGAGTTTAGCTTGAGGCCATGGCTCTGGCACCAGTTGTCTGTTTCTATGAGGCCCTTTTGTAGGATGCTTGTGTCGGCTGGCGAGTCGATTATGGCGCCAAGTTTGCAGTCATCTGCGAACTTGGTCAGCCACAGTCCTTCCGTGTTGGCCTGTACCTCCGAGAAATATATACCAAACAAGAGAGGTCCCAGGACTGAGCCTTGTGGGACGCCACTTGTAACTGGTTTGGAGTCTGACAAGGCTCCAGCAATTCTAACCATGTGGGTTCTGTCCTTGAGCCAGTTTGCAACCCATCTAGTGACATAGGGGTTTATATTTAAGCTGGTGAGCTTATCTATAATGCCCGAGTGGGGTATTGTATCTAAGGCTTTTGCGAGGTCCAGGTAGACTGTGTGGACCACCTTCCCCTCGTCAATGGCCTTGGTGACTGTTTCAAAGAAATCGACCAGGTTTAAGAGGCATGATCTGCCCTTAACAAAGCCGAACTGGGTAGGATCCAGTGTCTGTAGGTCCCCAATGTCTTTATTTATGAGGTCCATGATGATCCTTTCCATAGCTTTGCAGACCAAGCTAGTCAGGCTTATGGGGCAATAGTTTCCAGGATCTGTTGAGGCACCACCTTTGTGGAGAGGGACCACTGTTGCTGTACGCCACTCTTTGGGTACATATCCTGTAGTAAGGTTGAGATTGAGCATTAGTTTTATGTTTGGGTTTAGCTCTTCTTGGAGTTCATGTAGGATGCAGCCCGGGACACCGTCTGGTCCCATTGATGCTGTGTTTTTTGCTTTGGAGAGGGCGGCTCTTACCTGAGCATCTGAGATGTCAGGGGGGCAGCACTCTGCTGGCATAGATATTTGCCCTTTTGGTGGTGAGGGGGAGAGAAGTTTGCACTGAACCTGTCAGCTAGGATGTTGGCAATGTCTGTGGGTTCGGTGTATTTTTTGTCATTTTGGACTAATACTGAGCATATCTGGGAATTCCCACCCAGGTTCCTAACATAACTAAAGAAAGCCTTGTGATTATCCTCAGTGTCCTGTGCAATTTTTCTCTCGAAGATGGCCTTAGACGATTTTATGAGTGCCCGTAGTTTTTTGCTAATACTGATCAGAGATGCCTTCCCTTTTTGGGATTTTGCTCTATCATGTAGTAGCTTCCTCCTTCTATTGTATAGTTTGTTTATGGCTGGGGTCCACCAGACAGGATGTCTGCCTTTGGAGGATTTGGTCTTGGTTTTATTTGGGATTGCATGATTCATCCATTCCTGAAGGTGTTCATAGAATGCGTTTATAAAGGATTCTGCGGTCTGGGCCATATTTTCCACAGGCCCGGGGGCTTTGAAGGATTCCACCTCGGTTTTGAGGAGTGTGAAATTTGCTTTAGAGAAGTTTTTCACTGTGGTTTTCTGGGCAGGGGGTGGGGTCAGGATGTAAATATCCAGTGAGATTAGTTTATGGTCTGAACTTACCAGTGAGGGATACACTTCTGGTCTAGAGCAGGGAGTCCCCATGTTGGTGATGATCAGGTCCAGTATGTTTTCCCCTCTTGTGGGAGTGGTAACAAGTTGTTCCATAGCATTTGAGTTTATAAATTGTAGGAACCTTTGGGCTAGGGTGTTGTAGCTAGACTAATGCTCCCAGTCTATGTTTGGGTAGTTGAAGTCGCCCAATATAATGGTGTTTGAAGAGACCTTCATATTTTCCAGTGTTCTCAGGAAGGCCGTGTGGGGTTCCTGGGTTTGGGAGGGTGGTCTGTAGCAGGCTATAAATTGGAAGGCAGTTTTACCCACTGTTAGTTGCACATGGATAGTCTCTGATGCTTCGTGCTGTGCCACCAACCTGGAGGTGTGGGTATCTTTGACGAATATTGATACTCCCCCTCCTTTTGTGGTTCGGTCCAAGTTTTGGGGCCGAAAAGCATGCTATGAGGTGTAACCTGGTAGTGCTGAGGTGCTCTCGGGAGCCTTGAACCAGGTTTCTGTTACTGCACAGATATCGATGTTCTCCATGCTAAGGAGAGTTTTGAGGTTTAGACTTTTGGCGTTGAGTAGAATTACTCAGTTTCTTATCCCTTGTGATACCTATGGAGGTGGGTTTGTCTTTTGAGCCTTGCCTCGGAGGCTTTAAATAACAGAGTCATATTTGTACTTGTTCTGGAGTGACCTGAGTGCTTGTGTTATGTGGCGGATTTTGGCTCCCGACAGGCAGCTAACAGTAAACTTCTGCTTGTCCAGCCTAGTGAGTGGGACGTCAGTGTGCCTGACTATACAGTCACCTATTATTAGTGTGTTAGGTATGTTATTTTGCCTTAAGGGCTGTGATTTTGCGGCACACTGATTTTGTGTTTTATGTGTTGTCTGGTTTGTGACGCGAGGTACAGGTTGTTTGGGTGTCTGCTTTGGAGGTCTCTGATGCTTTTGCAGGTTTTTATTTAAAGCCTCCGAGTATGATTTTGTGTATTTGTGTATTTTTTGCCAGTGCTGCTTTAGTAGGTCTATGTGCGGATGGAGGTGTGGTGCAAGTGTTAACCTCCTCCTCTTGACTGTTCCAGTCTTGGGTGGAGACAGCACAGCCTCCAGTTTGGCTGTATAACTGCATCTCTCGCATATGTTAGTGTTTTGTGGTAGGAGGAGAGGGTTCTCTGTGTACATGAGGCAGTTGTAACATTGCCTCAGGATACCCAGAGTCACCAGCTGGACTGGAGAGTACATCTGAAATTTCCCTTTGGTCATGCCTGAATAGTAGGGTGAGCTGCTTAGTCGTTTGGCTGGTGAGGGGTGAATAAGAGCCTTGCCCTGCTGGGCAATCAAGTGTCAGGGTATATCAGTGCTTGCTATTAGGTCCGAGCAAGTGCTGGGTTGTAGGATGCTTTCTGAGTGCTTAGGTTGAGAGTTAAACTAGTTTCAAGGGAAAAACTGAAGAGGAGACTTAGTGGAGCCGGGAATAATTTAACCGTAGCTAACCGGCACTGCCCGGCAAGCAAAACCGTGCAAATGCGGTTTTTACAGTAGGGAAATGAAAGAGGTAGAAATTAGCCCAAAATGGCCAATAAACTACTCATGTCTGAACTGGAACCACTTCTTCAGGGACAGATAGGCTGCTCAAAGCTCCCCTCTCTCACAGGTGAACAGAGAAACTTCCTTCTATCCAAGTTAGGTATGGATAAAAAAAAAAAATATATATATGTATATATATATATATATATATATATATATATATATATGGTTCTACCTCAGATAAACGAAACACCACATAACCGACAAGCAGTTAACCCGACGACAACACGAAAACTTACATCACCTACACGTAAATGACCGACTCTGGCATACGACATTGGTATGCTAATGCCTCTGCTCCTACCACATTACCTGGAACGTGGTAGGAGCGAGGCATGCATACCAATGTCGGCGTTTTCAGAGTCGGTTATTTACGTTGTCAGTGATGTAAGTTTTCGGTGTTGCCATGTCTTGTCGGTTATGTGGTGTTTCGTTTATCTAAGGTAGAACCATATATATATATATATATATATATATGTATAATTTATTTATTTATTTTTTGAGGGAGGGAACAGAGCAGGATTAAGAGGCTACAGGGATTGTCCTTCCCAAATACTCTCTTTGTACACAGTAGGAGTGTCTGAAATCAGAATAGGATCTCACTGCACTCAGTTGAGTGAGCAAATGAGATGGGCCCAGGAGGAGTATCCAAATACAAATCTGCAAAAGGGGCGGGCAGTTTCAAAGCCACCAACTTTAACAACAAGACAAGAACAGGGAGTGTGGATGGGGAACTAACTGCAGAGAGACAGCCACAACTTCAGTTGAGTTAATATTCAGTGAGAAATACAAATAAATAAATTAAATACAGTACTGTATGAAAAATAGCAGATAAAAGTGTACTTAAATTAACTTAAATGTCTAGTTGATTTCAGGTAGATCTTAGCCGGCAAAAGCTCAGATATTAAGCAGAGATAACCCGAAATGTACCACTTATATAAAGCAGGACAGAATATCAGTGATGTGGTGAAAAGTACAGTTGTGTACACTTACCATAAATGTAGATGTTCGAGTGTATTCACTATTGCAGTCATTACATTTGGGTAATATTCTGGCAGGTTGTCACCAGTCGGCCTGATTAACATAGTCTTGGGTCCTGCGTCAGTTGCTATCACTTCTTCCATGATGTCAGGTCGTCAGGGGTATAAAAACATGCAGCAGAAAATATACCTCCAACCAAAAGCAAATACACCTAAAAGGCTTTTAAGCATAGTAAAAGAAAGTAGGGGTATAGTCAGAGAAAAACAGGGGGCTGGAGGGAGGGTAACCAGGACTGCAACAGTGAATACAATCGAACATCTACATTTATTGTAAGTGTACACAACTGTACTATGTTCTTCGTGTTTCACTGTTGCAGTCATTACATTTGGGTAGATTCCCAAAGCTATGGTTGGGAGGAGGAATTTATACAGCCATTAGGACCAGCTATAAGGCCCTGCAAGACAGCAGTGGCAAAGCCAGCTCTGGATTTAGAGAAAATTGGTAAATAATACTTGGTGAAAGTATGTACAGAACTCCAGGTAGCAGCTTCTAGAATATCCCTGGTAGGAACAGCTCTGAGAAAAGCTGCAGAAGTAGATGCAGCCCTGGTGGAGTGGGATCTGATCCCCTGGGGGATAGGTTTTCCATGTTGCTTATAGCAGCAATGAATGCAATGGTTTATCCATTTAGAAATGGTTTGTTTTGAAACAGCCTTCCCCTCAGCCCCAGCAGCAAATGCTACTAGCAATTGTTCAGGTTTTCGAAGTTTAGTTCTGTCCAAGTACAATCTAAGTTGTTTATGCAAGTCCAAAGAATGCAGAATCTGTTTCCCTTTGTTCTGTGGATTGGGAAAGAAGGTTGG
The DNA here is from genome assembly GCF_019279795.1 of Protopterus annectens. NCBI lineage: Eukaryota > Metazoa > Chordata > Ceratodontiformes > Protopteridae > Protopterus > Protopterus annectens. Next base: position 404,404,204 of record NC_056741.1, read on the forward strand.
CAAACGAATGGACTGATTAAGAGTCACACTGGAAACCACCTTGGGCATGAAGGAAGGATTGGTCCTCATTGATACCCTGTCCGCATGAAAGATGATGAAAGGCTCCACTGCCATAAGGGCCTGTAACTCAGATATCCTTCTAGCTGTAGTGATTGGTAAAAGAAAGGCTGTTTTCCAAGAAAGAAATTTTAAGTCTGCAGTAGCAGCTGTCTCGAAAGGAGGTAGAGTGAGCTTCTCCAAAACAAAGTTAAGGTTCGAGGCAGGGGTAGGAGCTCTCCTGGGTGGTCTCAAGTTATTTGCCCCTCTGAGATACTGCTTGAGCAGGGGATGAGAGAAGAGGGGAGGTTCTGTGTTACAGTGATCTGAAAGAGCTGAAGCGTGGATTTTAATAGAAGAAAGGCCCCTGTGAAGCATCTCAGTTAAGTATTGCAAAATCTGAGGTAATTTGGGCGCTGCTGTGCTCATCCCTAAAGACTGGTTCCAGGCACAGAATCTCTTCCATTTGTCAGCATAAGATTTTCTAGTACTAGGTCTTCTCGTCTCCAAGATGACATCCATCACAGGTTTGCTGAGGGATGCTAAGGGTGAATTTAAGTGATCAGACAGGCTGCAAGGTTCAATGTTGGAAGATGAGGGTGCAGAATTTGGTTCTCCTGCTGAGACAGCAAGGAAGGGGTCTGAGGCAGGTGCCATGGAGATATTTGTGACACACTGCGCAGGAGTGGGTACCAGTGCTGGCGTGGCCAGTCTGGAGCAATCAAAATCATTCTTGGTTTGTCCTGTTTGACTTTTAGCAGAACTTTGGAGAGCAGAGATGGAAAGGTGTAGACTGATCGGCTATTCCAGCTGAAGGACAGAGCATCTACTTTCCATGCTTCTTTGTGGTAGTTCTGGGGGGGGGGCAAATAGTTCTATGTCTGAGCTCCCCCATTTGCTTGTCAACATGTTGAAAATCCTTTGTTCCAGTTTCCACTCGTGTGGGTCCATGAGATTTCTTCTTAGTCCGTCTGCCAGTGTATTCAATGTTCCTGGCAGGAAATGAGCTTGTAGGTGCATTTGGTAGCTCAAGGCTGTGTTCCACAATACCATGGCAGTCTGCAGAGGGGGTAGGAATGTGTACCCCCCTGCTTGTTTATGTACCACATAACCGTGGTGTTGTCCGTCTTTACCATTAGTTGTCCTGGAAGAATGTAGTCCTTGAAGGCTGTCAGAGCATTCTGTACAGCTAACATTTCTTTTTGATTGATATGTAGGTGCATTTGATTTGGGTTCCATTTGCCCTGAATGCACTTCCCTGCCAGGTGAGCCCCCCATGCATCATCTGATGAATCCACAGTTAGGGTTTGGGTGGCAGGGGGTAGTGTGAATGTCAGTCCCTTGTTTTGTTGGCAGGCCTCTGCCCACCATAGGAACTCCAGGCGTAGGCAAGGTATGATAGGAATCATTGTTTCCAGGCTGCAACAATGTTGACTCCATAGACTTTTTAAGTACCACTGTAGTTTCCTCATATGAAGTCTTGCATATGGAATTGGAAGAATGCAGGAGGCCATGAACCCCAAGGCTTGCAGTATTTGTTTTGCTGATAGCAGGGATTTTGTGGTCACTTGTTTGAAGTAAGTTACCAAATTAATTTGCTTCTCTGGCGTGAGGAAAGCCATCTGGGCAGTTGTATTCAAGCTTGCACCCAGGAATGTAATCTGTTGAGAGGGTACCAATTGTGATTTCTTTTCGTTTATGGTGTACCCCAGACAAGTTAGAACCTTTTTTTTTACAAATGCCAGATGATTTAGAAGTATGCCCTGGTTTTCTGCCTGAATTAGACAATTGTCCAGGTATGGATATATTTGAATATTTCTTTGCCTGCAAAATGCAATTACTGGAGCCAGGCACTTTGTGAATACCCTGGGCTCAGTAGACAAGCCAAAGTGCAGTGCAGATAACTGATAATGCAAGTAGCCTGCTTTGAAGCGTAGGTACCTTCTGCAAGATTCCCTGATTTGGATGTGCAGGTATGCTTCTTTTAAATCTAGAGATGCCAACCAGGCATCTTTGCCTAGCATAGGAAGTAACTGGTGAAGAGTCAGCATCTTGAATTTTGGAATCTCCAGAAAGGTGTTTAGAGTAGACTGGTCCAGAATTGGACGTCATGATTTGTCTTTTCTGGGTACCAGGAAAAGCCTGGAATAGAAATCTTGTCCCTTTTCCTCTTCTGGTACCAGTTGAATAGCCCCCATGCTTAAAGAGGGAAAGTACTTGTTTTTGAGCCTCTGGCCCAATGATTTGGGGGCAGATCTGGCTACTCGTTTTGTGTTGGCAATGTGAGGAAATGAAATCTGTATCCCTGGGACACTATATTTAAAACCCATTTGTCCTGGATTATGAGTTCCCAGTTTTTTGAATGAAGAGCAATCTTTCCCCCCCAAAGGGGCGGCTAAAAGGCAAGTGCTTGGTAATTTTAAAGGAAAGTCATTGAGAATATTTAGCATAGGGGGGGTGTCTTATTTCCAGATTTGGAAGTGGAGGCCCCCCATTGCTTAGTTCTGAGAGTCCCCTGGGACTGAAACCTGGTGTTTTTGGAGTGTCGATTTGGCTTGAGAGGATCTGGAAGGGGCTGGGAAGGACCAATTCTTAGTAGGCCAGTGCCTACTAAATCTTGGAGGTTGCACTTGTAAGAAATCTTTTACAATTTGCATAGATTTAGCTTCATCTTCCATCTTTTTTAGAACTTCTTCAGCCTTATTGCCAAACAGGTGTTCCTGATTTAAAGGAGCATCCAACAATTTTGCTTTAACATGATCAGGCAGAGATTGCTCCTTAAGCCAAGCATGCCTTCTAAGCACAGACCCAGTAACAGCAGCCCTGCAGGAGGCCTCTAAAGAATCAAAACCACATTGCAAAGTATATTTTCCAACTTGTTCAGCAGAATGCATTAAATCCTGTAAATATTTATTTTCCACCCAGTCAGGAATCAACATCATTTTCTGTTTAAGCAGACCAGTAATATGCTGTAGATATTTTAACATATGAAATTGGCAGTTTAAAGCCCGGATTGCCAAGGTTGCATAAGTATAAACCTTTTTACCCCATCTATCCAGAGCTCTGGAGTCTCTATCAGAAGGGGTAGGATTTTTAGCAGTAGAAGCCTTAATGTCCTTGGGCCCCTGAGAAACAGTTTGTGGGTCTGCAACAGGATTTTTGAAAAGGAACTTGCGGGACTCAGTATCCCTGTAGTATCTGTCAGGTTTACTAGAAGCCGGAGGCAGGGAGTCAGGGGCCATACTTGATTCCGAAAACACATCAACAACAATGTCTAGTACAGGAGGTATAGCCAAAGGCGTATGCTGAGCTAGAAGGAAATCTGCTGAGCTAGAAGAAGGAAATCCCTAAGCCTCTTTTTTGAATCAGAAAATTCCTGACTTTCCCAGTGGACATGCTCCCTTAAAGTATGTAAAGTTTCCCCAAAAGAAAAGTCCTCCGGGGGGGGGCAGAGGGAATGGAATCCTCTGCATCAGAATCCTCATAAGTAGGTATGGACAAATCCATGTCATTAGAAGAGTCAGAAGAAACAGAGTCCTGATCAGAAGATTCATAGTCAAGCTCAGTCCTAGGCCTCTTAGAAGGGGAGGGGGGTTGACTACCCCTAATTAGAGTAATTAGATCTTCAGTCATTTTGATCATTTGCTTTTTAGGCATAGGGGCCTGAACATGTGGCCTGGACATCGTTTTTTTTAGGCATAGATCGAGATTTAGGCTTTAGTATTGAAGGTGGAGTCGGTTTAACATGCAAGTCTGTAGGCCTGAATACAACCTCAGAAGCCGGTGCCTGCACAGCGGCTCTGGACCCATCCAAGGTAGAGACATCCATGGGTTTCATAGGTGAAGCATCTCGCGGCATACTGGACTCCGAATGGGTCTCAGTAGAGGTCTGCGAATCAGAAGTAGCGGGTATCAAGGGCTGTGAAAGCACCTCACTGAGTACCGGCGAACTGGCGACTGGCTTAGGAGAAGCATAGTCGGCAGTTTTGAATCTCGGTGGCCTGTCTCTGTCTTTATCTTTGTGTTTTTTTGAAATCCCAGTAGTCGGATGGCTAACCCACATTTCTGGATAGCTAAACCAAGAACCGAAATATTTAGAGACAAAAATGTACCGACGATGGATAGTGCGCTGATTAAATAAAGCACAAAACTGACAGCAAGGTACGTTGTGGTCAGGGCCTAGGCAAGGAATACAGTACAAATGAAAATCTTTATGAGGTATTTGCTTTCCACAAGTAATGCAATTAACTTTTACTGACATCGGTAAGGAGCAAGAAAAAGTTTCCCTTACGGGGTACTTACCTAAGTTGAAGACTTCAGTTCTGAAACTCAAAAACGAAAATTTCAGGAGTCAGCCGACCGGCACTTGTGAACTGCTTCTGCTTCGGGCAGCGCACGGCAAGAAAGACTGATGTAATGGCATCAGCTGCATGTTTTATACCCGACGACCTGACGTCATGGAAGAAGGGACAGCAACCAAAGCAGGACCCAAGACTTTGTTTATCAGGCCGACTGAGGGCAACCTGCCAGCAGATTACCCAAATGTAATGACCGCAACAGTGAAACACGAAGAACATCTACCCCCCACTGCGATCAATGGTTACACAGAAATTCTAACAAGTACTCTGTAGAGAGACAGCCACAACTTCAGTTGAGTTAATATTCAGTGAGAAACACAAATAAATAAATTAAATGCAGTACTATATGAAAAAGAGCAGATAAAAGTGTACTTAAATTCACGGATATGTCCAGTTGATTTCAGGTAGATCTTGCCGGCCAAAGCTCAGATATTAAACTTCTTACCAGAAAACATCAACCTCAGAATGACGGAGACAACATATTGTGTTGTGCAAATCTCTCTCAGACAAACTAGAATGATGCAATCAAATTCTTGCTAAACACATACACTCACACATACACTCACACAAACCCCCACATGTGCATTTAATTTTATTTTTTACACCGAATGCCAAAGCATCAGTAAAATACTATTATCACATTTTATTACTCAAGTCTAGAAGAATCCTAATACCAATTTGATTTGAAGGGTTATTTCAGAGCAACACAGTTAAAGGCTCCTATACATAGCACAAGTAGAAAACAAGAAATTATGTACTCACCATAACGTTCAATGTATGTAGTCCATCTCGCCTCACATTCTTAACCGTGGGTTCGGAGCCGAATGTCGGCTCCGACTCAGCCATACTTGTTTAGCTTGAAGTCTTTCTATTGGCTGGGCTAAGATGGTATCCCATGCTGCACTGCTCTCTATCCCCAAATCTAGTTTGCTGCGAGCACCAGCACTCATTCTCCATGCATAACACCTAAGGAAAGGAAGAACAAACCAAGAATGAAGGGAGCTCTGAAACCAGACCTAACCTCCAGATCCTCCAGGACGGGGGAAGGAGGGGGGTAAGTAATAATGCGAGGCGAGATGGACTACATACATCGAACGTTATGGTGAGTACATAACTTCTTGATGTTATGTAGTCCAATCTTGCCTACATTCTTACCCGTGGGACAGCGTCCCCAGCACCTAAATCCTGGGAGGCTCAGTGGAAAATACTCCTGAGCACTGTGGAACAAAAAGAAGACCTGCCCCTAGATATCACATCTAACTTGTAATGAGTAACAAAGGTGTGAGGAGATGCCCAAGTAGCCGCAGCACAAATATCATCCATATACAATCTGGCCTGATAAGCTGTAGCTGTAGATAAGGCCGAGTAGAGTGAGCCTTTACCTGGAATGGTAAATCTTTTCCCCCTGAGGAATAAATGAAAGAAATACAACTGGAAATCCGCCTGGACTTTGGAAACAGGAGACCCAATTCTGTTTTCTGAAAATGAAACAAATAACTGATTAGATTTTATGAGGTCTTTCTTTCTGTGCAAATAAAAACGTAATTGTCTGTGCACATCCAATTGATGAAATTTGACTTTTGCCTTGTTTGAGAACTGGGGAAAAAACACTGGCAATTCAATAGATTGGTTAAGGTTACTGACTGACGTTACTTTAGGAAGAAAGGAGGGGTTTGGTCTGAGAGAAACCCTGTCCTTATGAAAAATCAAATAAGGGGGTTTGATTGATAAAGCTTGAAGCTCCGAAACGCGTCTGGCTGATGTGATGGCTACCAAAAAGACAGTCTTCCAAGTTAAGAATTTTAAATCACAAGTGGCTGCAGGCTGAAAGGAGAGTGAAGTAAGACCCTGTAGAACAAAGTTTAAGTCCCAAGGCATAACAGGGTTCCAATACAGGAGGACGAAGTAACAAAGTGCCCTTCAGGAAAGCCTTACAGAGTCTATGTGCCATCAGACTAGGCTTGTCTGCGACATGAAAGGTAGAAATTGCCGCCAATTGGACTTTAATGGTTGCGGCCGCTGAACCCTGGTTAAAGAGCATAGACAAGAACTCCAATACAGACGAAATTGGAGCTGTGCAAGGGTCAATCTTTTTGGCATGCGCCCAGACTGAAAACCTCTTCCATTTGCTGTAATAAATCTTCCTGGTCGAGGGCTTATGAGAGGAAGATAAAATATGAATCACCGCCAGCAAAAACTGATGAAGCCTAACTAATGAGGAAGTGGAGTAGCCAGGCTGTCAACCGGTGGGTCCGAAGAGAGGGATGGAGCTGCCCTGACATGTGCGTCAGTAAGTCTGGTTGTGGGTCCAGAATCCAAGGAGTGTCCATGAGATAGGGATGGAGAAAGGGGAACCAAATTTGACGAGGCCAGTGTGGGGCAATCAGAATCATTTTGCTTCCCATGGATTGCGCTTTCTGAATAACCTTTGACAGCAAGGGGAGTGGAGGGAAGGCATATAGTAGACCGGAGGGCCAATCATGGACTAGAGCATCCCTGGGTGACTCCTGCTGAAGGGGGATCAGTGTGAAGTAGCTGCTGCATTTGGCATTGAGGGGGCTGGCAAAAAGGTCGCAGCAAGGCTGACCCCACCTGCGGAAGATCTGCTCCGCAACTTGACAGTTCAGGGACCACTCGTAAGGCATCAGAATAGCTCTGCTTAGCCTGTCTGCGATCACATTGGACTTCCCCGGAATGTGCGTTGCCACCAGAAAATGTTGGGAAGACACTGCCCACTGCCACACTTGCATGGCCTCCCTGCAAAGGGGATAAGACTTGGTTCCTCCCTGCTTGTTCAGATACCACACCACTGACATGCTGTCTGAGTGGATTGCAATAGTCCCAAGAGGAAGAAAACTGAAGTGCTTGCAACACTAGTAGCACGGCTCTCATCTCCAGGACATTGATATGCAGATGCATCTCGTGCTCTTGCCACGTGCCTTGGACTGTCCTGCCTAGATAATGCCCACCCCCACCCCATCTGGGAGGCATCCATGGTCACCGTGGCAACCGGGGGCGCAGGAACAAAGGGCTTTCCCACATTCAGGTTGTCGGTGCAAAGCCACCAACTGAGATCCTCTTTGCACCTGTCTGTGAGTAGAATAGGGTGAGAAAGTGGAAGATGTTGAAGAGACCACTGGGCAAAGAGCAGCCACTGAAGGAGCCTCATATGTAACCTTGCCAGAGGGACTAACATAATCGTAGCAGCCATTGTCCCCAACAGTTGGAGGACCCATCTTGCCTTCGCTCTTCTCAGAGGGAGCAAGGCATAAACCTGTTGTTGTAGGACTCTGATTCTTTCCTGTGGTAGAAACGCCTGCATGAGGACGATGTAAAATTCAGCGCCTATAAAAGTGACACTCTGAGGGCAACAAGGCAGATTTTTCCCAGTTCAATGTGATGCCCAGCTGTTGACATAGGTTGATAGTAGTGTCCCTGGTCTGAAGTAGTAGATGCCTGGTGGTGGCAGTAAGGAGCCAGTCATCCAGATACGGAAACACTTGGAATCCCTGATGTCTCAAATGAACAGTCACCACTGCCATGCATTTGGTAAACACCCTGGGGGCTGTGGTGAGACCAAAGGGCAGGGCTCAAAACTGAAAGTGACTGGCTCCCAGTCGGAAGTGTAGGTGACTTCTGGATGCCCTGTCCATCTTTATGTGGTAGTAAGCATCCTTGAGGTCGATGGAGCACATCCACACTTCTTTTCCCAACAATGGGAGACTAGACTGCAATGTGACCATTCGGAACTTGAATTTTTGCACATGGGTGTTCAACTGGCTGCGATCCAATATGGGTCTCAGGTCCCCTTGTCCTTTGCGGCACCAAAAAGAATCTGGAGTAAGTCCCTAATCCGATCTGGTCTAAGGGGACATGTTGAATGGCTCCTTTTTATAGCAGCTTTGAAACTTCTGAAGCTGCGTAATCCCTTTGACTGGGTGTAACATCCAGGATTTTCTTGATTGGAGAGGGATTTGACGAAAAGGGGATGACATATCCTCCGGAAATTATTCATAGAACCCATTTGGTCCTGGGTGATATCTTGCCAGGCCTCTGGGAATAATGAGATTCGACCCCTGACTGGCTCCGGAAATGCACAGTCGGGCCTCCCATCAGGAGTGGCTATAGGGAGAACTACGAAAGGAACCATGGTCTCCCGAGTTTCAGGGGCCTCCTCTGCCCCTAGGGTGGAGTCTCCCTGAATAACCACCCCCTCCTCCACTGCCTCTGGAGGGGGGCTCACCTTGTGCACCGGGAAAAAACCTCTGCGATTTCTTGAACCACATTTTTCCACCCCTCTGGCCCTTGGGATAAGGCCTAGAGGGAAGGGAAAAACAGACTCCTATGGCAGACAGAGTTTTCCCTCCTGCTTGCACCTAGAGAAAGTGTATTTTTCCTTGATTCTGAACAAAGAGGAACCATCAAAAGGGGCGTCGGTGAATGAAGACTTGAAGGCCTCCGCGAAATGACAAAGGCGCATCCAGGCCTGCCTCCTAAGAGCAACTCCTGAACTTGCTGCCCTACTTGCTCCCTCGGCTGCGTAGGAGATTAGCCTCAGGGAGGAGTTTGTAATGGAATTGAGGGTAGACATCTGAGCGTTGAATGTCTGGGCCACCGCCTCAGAAACGTTACCCCTCAGAGTATCTCCAAGCTCCTTGAGGAGATCTTTCTGGAGCCATGTAAAGTGTGATAAGTAATTCAGTGACCGTAAGGTAAAGGTCGCTGAAGAACACGTACGCTTCCCGTACCTGTCCATAGTCCTAGACTTCTTGTTAGGGGGATGGACGGTGGAAGAAGTCTCAGTTAATTCCTTCTGGGTGGCAGCTGCCACCACCATGGCATCCACAGGGACTCCCTTGGACAGAACTTCCTTATCAGGAGGATCAGACAAACATTTATTGGGTCTCCTGGGGACTGGTTCCACAGAGTCAGGGGTTTCCCACACCCTTCGACAAACCAAATCCAGAAGCTCGTCGAAGGGTGGAGATACCCAGGAGGCGGATGACTGAGCACCAAAGGCCTTCATGAAGACCAACTCCTCCTCGGAGGGGGCGTTGGATGGCCAGTCACCTCTGTTTCAAAATCTCTAGGATGTCAGAGAAAGAAACATCCTCAGAGGATGACTTAGGGGACCCCCTCCAATTCCTCGAGGTCAGTGTCTGATGTGAGAGACTCATCCTGGAAATCTATATGCTTCCTCTTGCATGTCTTCTTTCTGGGTGGCTCTTCAAGCAAAAACTCTGAGGGGCCCTCAGAAATATGGGGACCACTCATGGGGGTACCCTGAGGCCTTGGGGCTCCGCTGTCCAGAGATAGATGGTGATCAGAGACCTGCACCGGTCTTAGTAGGAGACAGAATGACCGACCCGTATGATGCCACTGACAACCTGGCCAGCATGCTCCGCATGGCCTTGAAGGCTGGTCCTCCCTGGTCCGAAGAACTACCAGCCTCCGAAGCCAAGACAGGAGTCAGACTTCCCCAAGCCGAAGCACAGAGAGGAAGACTAGGAGCTGAGAGATGTCCCAAAGCCTCTCCCTCGGGTCCGACCAAAGAATCCTGAGTCCTGAAGCCCGTGGACGGTGCCGACGGGGTCAGAGCTGACGCCGTAACCGAAAAGCCAGGAGGGGCTGTTGGAACCGACCTAGGGACATCACACGGAGCCGAGCACTCCGGCTCTGAAAGCTGAGATGTGTTCGGAGGAGGAAGTATCGAAGCAGGTTGAGGGACCGGCTCCTGAGCCAACTGGGTCGGAGCAGAGAACAATTTTGCCAGTACCGGTGACTGAAGAAGTCTCTGCACCACTCTATCAATGCCCACATCCGATAAGGTCCTGGAACATTTGGAGGATAGAGAAGGAGATCAAGACCTCCTCTCTGAAGGGGACCTGCAATGAGGGGATACTGGCCTAATGCTAGGCCATCGGCTCCGAATAGGTTCCAAGAAGATTGGAGCCGAAGCAGGTTCCATAACAACTGACACTTCTTGTGGCCCCGAGGACAATGGAGGCCGAGGATGTCGAAGCAGACTTTGCTATTTTCTCCGGTGGCTCCGAGGAGACTGATGGAGCCGGAGATCGCTTTTTTGCTTTTGAGGATTTTGCCTTAGAGCTGGAAGCACTCTCCAGACCCTCCTCGGAGGGTTTCAGAAGTCCCTTCAAAATCAACTTATTCTTCCTTTCCTGAAGGACTCGTGGAGTAAAGGCATGACAGAAACTGCATGATTCCTGGAGATGAATCACTCCCAGACAGTACACACAGACAGAGTGTCCATCGGTAATGGACATTTTATAACTGCACCTAGAGCATTTCTTGAAGCCCGAGGGCTTATGCTCCTTAGTATCTTTGGACATAGTTCACCAACAAGTAACCAACTGGAAAAATGGACCAACGGACAAACAGTCATAAGGCGGGAAAAAGCCTACAACAGACAGAATACCACAAGATCTCTAAGTTAAACGATCCTCAGACACAAACACAAGTGGGGGAGGACTAAATCCCCTAATTTAAACGGTTTTAGTTCCGGGAAACTTTTAGCACACAAGAAAAGCAAGGGGACAGACTAACTCCTCTAACTGAAATGGGCCTAGCCCATTGGAAATAGCTAGTGGGACACCACAGAATAAACAATCAAGAAACACAACTTTTCCACAATACAGAAAAGAACACAATAGCCATTAAAATAGCTTTTTTGCAAAAAACTTTTCTGATAAAGAAAAAGGGTACTTGGCCACAGCCAACAGCGAGACCAGGTCCGAGCTACACGAGCGGCAAACGAGATCTGGGGATAGAGAGCAGTGCAGCATGGGATACCATCCTAGCCCAGCCAATAGGAAGACTTCCAGCTAAAAAAGTATGGCCGAGTCGGAGCCGACATTCGGCTCCGAACCCACGGGTAAGAATGTAGACGAGATTGGACTACATAACATCTATAATTCAAAGTGGAAACAGATGATGATGAAGAAACAGAGAGAAGCTCAAGAAACAAGGAGAGAGTGGGATTCTGGGTGCAGAACTATAAGGAGAATAACAATAATCATAAAGAACATTATATTCATAAAGTAGCAGAAAGTATTCTAAAAACTAAGCCAACATGGGAATGGAGAAAGGAGATTCTGCCGATAGAGATGACCGCAATTAGGGATAAATACAATAGGCAAGAGAGGTCTAGAATTTACTGGAGAAAAGTGGCAAAGCAACCAGGTACTGGGAACAAATAACTAGAGAGGGAAATGTAACAGAATGGCAAGATGCCAAGAACGTATTTAGACTGCAGGTTAGAGACTGCCTCCTCTATCATAGGTTCACAGGTTTATACTAGGCTATCTGCCCTAAGGCATTTATAAGCCTAGCCCAGAGTTTTTGTGGCTTACGCCACCCCTTATGTTAAAAAATACTGTGCCCATTAGTTTGTTGCGCCTCTGTCCAGCAGTGACACAGAGATGATTCCCGGGGTAAACCTACAATCTCCCATCCACTGGTCAAGATTTCTCTTGAACAGAGCCAGCGAGGTGCTCTGCCTCACATGGACCGGGATTTTATTCCACAACATAGGGAGTCTCTGGGTGACAAATCTATCCCTCCAGCATGTCCTATTTATATCCGTGCTAAGGTTTAAGTCGCTTGCTCTAGTGGATCTGGTAGATTTGGATTTTTTGAGGTGGAGCATGTCCATTAATTCCGGGTTGGACATGGCCTTGTATGTCAGGCACAGGTCACCTCTGAGCAGATGGTATGAGACTGAATTGATATCAAGGACTGATATCAGAGTACAGACAAAGAGAAAGTATTAGGGGGTCCTAAACGAAAGACCAGCACTGGCAGAGTTTTTAGTAGAATCTAGAAAAGAAGTTGCCATTAAGAAAGGAATAATTAGTACAGCATACAAGATACTGCATAACTATAAGAATCAATCAGAGGAGGTTAGAAAGGATTGGGAAGAGAGATTGGACAAGCAATTCACAAAGAAACAATGGGGAATATACGTATGTCTCCCAAATATGCAAAAACTTCTTAGAAGATTTAGGATCTTTGCTTGGAAGTGTTTCCATAGGCATTTTTTACCCCAAGTAGACTGCAGAGTTTTTTCCTCAGGCAGCTAGCAAATGTTGGAGGTGTGATGGGGAAGAAACAGGTAACTAGGAAAATGTTTTCTGAGATTGTAAGGAGTTGACGGACTTTTAAGATTCCTTGCAGACTGCTCTGCCAGGGATACTGGGTGAGCAAATTAGTGTAAATAAGGAAATTATTTTTTTGCGCTATTATACAGAATCAAAATTGCCTAGACATAGCAAGGCCTTGCTGAGTCTAATGATGGCTGCCAAAAGAAGCAATTACTAGAAAATGGAAATCAAAGTCTAAACCAACTTTACTAGTAGTAGCTAAGACAGTAACAGAGATAAAACAGCTGGAATTGGGATCTTTAGCAGAAAAGGGTAGGAGCAAATTACATAGGAAAAAATGGGAAGTGTTGGATCATTATATGCAGAGGAGGAACAAGGTTTAAAAGAAGGCAAGAACTGAATGAGCTACATAATGGTTGACTGACAATGACTGGATATATTTTAAGTGATTATCAATGTTTGTAGCTACAGCTGTGTCGGCATGGCTTGTAATGTATAATCTTTGCAATTGAGATTATGTCGGTATGGTTTATTTTCATTTATATAATGTAAGACTGCCTATGTCACACATGATAATTTAATAAAGATGTTTCTTGTTTAAAAAAAAAAGTCTAGATGAATCCTCACCTGTATACAGCTACATGCACTCCCTGGGATATATCTTCTTTCAACTTTTTTATCTTTTTTTCTTTTCTTTGTTCTGCTGTCAATTTGCGGGCAGCATTCGCTTCTTCATGTGCTCTGTACCAAATGGAAAAATGCTTAATGAAATACTTGTCAGCATCTTTCAAAACATTAATTGTTTATTCTCTGGCTAAACTAAGACAGACACTGATAAGCTAGAAAATTCTGGGGTAAAAGTCTGCTATAACAGCAATTTCAGTCCTGTCAAAACACATATGAACTGTGATTAGAAATAATGAGTACTTTTGATGCATTACCTCTGATTTTTTTTTTCTTATAGGTAACAGATTGCTTTAAAATACCAGAAATTTTACCTGTATTCCAAAGTAATTTCTGGGAAAAAAAGCTTAGAAATAACCTGTAACAAGTTATGTTCTGTTAATGGAATCCAACAGTGCACATACTGCGTATAATTTCTCTTTATCTGTTCTATGACTCACAAATACTATGTTTTAGAGTGGTCATAAAAATTACTTACAAATGTTTATCTTTTCTTATACCTTAAGGCTCTGAAACTTTTGGGGCTGAACCTGAAATTGGTCTACTCTGATCATTGGTCTTACCTCAGTTTAAAAATACATATGCACGAGTGTGTCTACAATATGTGTATATACACACACAAAATACATGGTTTACTACTATAAGTCAGAATGGTAGCTGGCCCACCCCATCACTTCCTAAGTCAAATTACAGAAAAATTCAAATGATGTTTATTAAAGCCAGAAAGAGTTTTACGAGGGACAACATGCATGCCATGTTGTGTAATCAGTATAATGAGATTCAGTAACTTTATCCCACAAAGGTGTAGCAAAGTACAGTAGTTTAAGTAAACTTTCCCTAACAGAAGATGTTTGAATAATCACTGTTGTAGTAGCCTTAGCTACATGGGTCATATCCTGCAAAGGATACAACAACTGGCCAACATCCAAAGCTTCGGGGCACCTTGCATGAGGTCAAACCGTTAGTCAGCTCAAGCCTCGCTTATGAAAAGGACAGTTTTGGGCAGCAAGTCCTTCAGAGCTTTCATGCTAAAAGAGAAATGGAGTCTGAGCCCTGAAAGGACATTGGTAGGAAGGACAAAAAATAAATCACCACAACCTGGCATTAAACACAAAAAAAAAAACAAATGAGATGGAGGCAGGCAACAGCTACTGCTCCAGTGATCATTCAAAGATCTACTGTTACGGCATGATTACTTACACAAAGTACAGTTGTGTCCACTTACCATAAATGTAGATGTTTGAGTGTATTCACTGTTGCAGTCATCACATTTGGGTTATGCCTGCCAGAGTAGCCCTCGGCCGGCCCGAATACCAGAGACTTAGTATTCCTGCGTCAGTTGCTGACACTTTAGGACTGACGTCAGGTCGTCAGTAGTATAAAGTAAGGCAGCAGACACCATTACATCAGTTTTTCTTGCCCTAACCTGTCAGGAGCCCCCACTGTAGGAGGACAGGTTCTGGTGGAAGAACCCCACCAGTGGAAAATAAATACCAATATGTCCCTTGTAAGGAAAGGAGAACAACAAGGAAGAATAGTAATAAAAGGGGGGAAAGAAGAAAGGGGGATGGAGGGAGGGAAACCAGGACCGCAACAGTGAATACACTCGAACATCTACATTTATGTTAAGTATACACAACTGTACTATGTTCTTCATGTTTCACTGTTGCAGTCATCGCACTTGGGTTGATTCCCAAAGCTGAGGAAAAGGGTGGCGGCACTGAAGGAAACAAGGGGTTGGCTAGGATGCCCTGCAAGACTGCAGAGGCAAACCCTGGCCTAGATTTGGAGAAGAGAGGCAGGTGGTAATGCTTGGTAAAAGTGTGAACAGATGTCCAGGTGGCAGCCTCCAGGATGTGTCTGGTGGGGACTCCTCTGAGAAAATCTGCAGAGGTGGAGGCTGCTCTGGTGGAGTGTGTCCTGACCCCGTGAGGGGGAAGGCTTTCCATGCTGTTTGTAGCAGAAATGGATGCAGTGTGTTATCCATTTGGAAATGGTTTGCTTGGAGATGGCTTTGCCTTCTGCCTCTGTAGCAAAGCTAACCAGCAATTGATCCGACTTTCTGAAGGATTTAGTCCTGTCCAGATAGAATCTGAGCTGTCTGTGCAGTGAGTGAAGAATCCTTTCTCCTTTGTTCTGGGCATTAGGAAAGAAAGTGGGCAAATTAATGGATTGTTTGAGAGCCACACTGGACACCACCTTGGGCATGAAGGATGGGTTAGTTCTGAGGGATACCCTGTCTGCATGGAAGATGATGAAGGGTTCCACAGCCATGAGTTCTTGCAGCTCAGAGACTCTTCTGGCTGAAGTGATGGCCAGAAGGAATGCTGTCTTCTAGGAGAGAAATTTTAGCTCTGCAGAAGAAGCTGGTTTGAAAGGAGGCAGGGTGAGCTTTTCCAAGACAAAGTTAAGGTCCCAAGCTGGTGTTGGTGCCCTTCTGGGAGGCCTCAGGTTGCTAGCCCTTCTGAGGATTTAAGGGTATGAGAAAGGTGGCTGCTCAGTGGGAAAATGAGCAGAAATAGCAGAGGAATGAATTTTTATAGAGGAGAGACCACTGTGTAGTAGGGTCAGCGAAGTAATCCAGGATGAGAGGGATGGAGGGCTGTGCCGTATTAACCCCTTTAGCCTGGATCCAGGTGCAGAACCTTTTCCATTTATCTTATTTATTTTATTTATTTACATTTGTTGACCGGGAAAATCCAACTGGACACAGGTCCTTTTTCAGCGGAGGCCCGGGGAGAAAAGATCCACAACAAAAACAATTAATTACAAGTATGGTAGGTTTTGTTTAACAATAGTAGTAAACAGTTATAGTTCAAAATGAAATTAAGTATTTAGTTAAATGGTACAACACATTATTTCTGCCATAAACTAGCAAGTATTTTAATAGCTGAGCTAGCAGCTATTACCCTTGAAAAACAGTGGCTAAGATTACAGCCGAGATATGGGTTTACAAGCAATGTATTTGGCTGCAATCCAAGGTAGTTAGAGGGGTGGAAGAAATGGATTAGAGAGGTTGGGGTAGAGATGTTAGAGAGGTTTGTTACAGGGGCATGCCCAGTGCTCTTTTAAATGAGATTTTCGAGCAGCTTTGAAGTTAGTGCGTGATGACACAGAAGTTAGTGTGAGGAAGGGTATTCCATAATTTTGCTATGGAATAGGAGAAGAGAGCTTCTCTAGCTGAGTTCCCGGTTCTAATTACCTGTAATTGATTTTTGTTGCGGGAGCATAGTGGTCTGGTGGTAGGATAGGGTTGCAGTAGATTTTGGAAGGAGAGGACTTTTAGAGGATGATTTAGTAGTTTGTGGGCAAGTGACAGTTGGTACCATTGAAGGAGGTGAGGGAGTTCTAGCCAGTCTAGTTCAGTAAGTGAGGTGCAGTGGTGGCTACGGTAGTTTGCGCCAGTGGAAAACCTTGCTATTTTGTTGTAGCAAGCTTCGAGTTTACCTAACTCACTTTGCCTTAGGTTGGTAAATATTGGAGAGGTGGAGATAAGGTGGCTATTTGCAACTGAAATCTTGGCTGTTTTGGTGAGGAATTGCTTATTTCTGTATAAAGTTCCTATTTTTTGTGTACTTTTTTATGGTTAATGAGATGTGGATGTCAAACTTTAGGTTCTTGTCAATTTCAACTCCAAGTAGTATGGTGTGGTCTGTTGGGGGATAATGGTGTTGTCATTGGCTTTAATATTACATTGGTGGGTGTTTAGATTGTGTTTGGTGGGTTGGAAGATGAGTTTTGTTTTGTTTGGGTTAAGTATTAATTGTGCATCTGAAAGCCAAGTTTCAACTGAGGAAAAGGCTTCCTGTGTGGTCTTTTGAAGTTCAGGTAGGGAGTAGGCTGAGCAGATGATGGAGGAATCATCTGCGTACTGTATGAGAGTGGCCTGTTTGGTAGCAGAGGCAAGATTATTAGTGAATATGGAGAAGAGTAAGGGGTCCAAGGATGGATCCTTGGGGAACACCTATTGAGACAGGGAGTTGGGGGATATATCATTATGCCAAACAACGGACTGATGGTGGTCAGTCAGGTAGCTCTGGAACCAGTTTGTGACAGATTGAGAGAAGGATACAGTATTGAGGGCAGTGATGAGTTGTTTATGGGACACCATGTCGAATGCTTTAGATAGGTCTAGGAAAACTGCAGAAGTGAAATAACCATTGTTTTTTTATGCTGAAGGATTGTATTATTGTATTAGTGAAAGCAAGTAAGGCAGTGGTTGTGCTGTGGTATGGTCGCAAACCATGTGTGTTAGAAAGGAGGTTGTTAGTAAGGAGGTAGTTTAGAACATGAGTGTGAATGCATCTCTCAAGTATTTTTGATAGAGGAGACAGAATTGCTATGGGCCAGTAGTTGGTGAATTCTGTGGAGGGCCCACCTTTGTGAAGAGGGATAATGTGGGATATTTTCCATTGTGAAGGGACACAGCTTTCAGATAAAGATCGGTTAATCAGGATTGCAACTGAGTAGGCTAGGGCTTCAGCTGCAGTTTTAAAGTACTCAGCTGGGAGGTTGTCATCTGCTAGTTTTGTGGGCTTTAGTTTCGATAAGAGTTAGATAGGAGAGAAAGCAAATGTAGTGGGCAGATTACTGGGTGTAGTTGGAGGGGGTAGGAAGAGCGGTTGTGTTGTTTTGCTAGTGATAGAACGGTTTTGTGTGAAGTGAGTGTTGAAAGAGGTGGCAATGTTTTCAGAGGTGTTTGTTTGGTTTGGTGGAGAGGTTCCTACTTTTCCTGGGTGGAGGATGGAGTTGCTGGTTGACCAGAATTGTTTAGGGTTGTTTTGGGTGGAGTTCAGGGCAGACTGGTAATATAAGATTCTGTCCTGTTTTATTAATTTTTTGACTGTTACATAATTCACAGAATTTCTGTCTATCAGAGGGTTTTTTTGTCTTGCGCCAGTGATTCCAGGCTCTATCTCGGTTTTTCATTTCTGATCTAGTGGCTTTTTGTAGCCATGGGGAGGACTGGGCTTTAACTCTAGTAAATCTTGTTGGTGTTTAGGACTTTAAGGAAGGTGGTATTGAAAAATTGGACAGTGTCATCAAGGTTGAGATATTTTAGTGGAGTCCAGTTGCAGTTTTTTAGGGCTAAGATGAAGTTGTCAGGGTTAAAGTTTACTTTATTACCTATTTGTTGACGGGTATTGGGTTTAGCCTGCTATATGGGTTTTTTGAGTAGGAAAGTTGGGGTTTGATCACTGAGGCTATCCGGTAGGCAGCCAGCTGTGTATGATTGGGGGCTCAATCCAGTCAAGAGCAGAATGGTTGTTGGAATTCTTATTTGTTCTGGTGGGTGTCTGGATAAGTTGGAAAAAAACATGAACAATTAGATGGTGGGCTGGATGGTGGTTGGAACAGGATAGCCAGTCTATATTAAAATCACCTAATATTATGGTTTCTTGTGGAAGGTAAGGATTTACCTAGCTGAGGAGGTTTTCTAGTGGAAGGATATTGTTGCCAGGTGGGAAGTAGCATCCTATTATGTTAATGGTCTTGTCTTGGTTTACTTTTAGGTTAGTAAAGATAATTTCTTCTTTCTTAATTGTGGGGGGGGGGGACGATAAGTTTAGGATTTGAATATTAAGATTCTGTTTATACATTACAACTACACACCACCCCCTTTTTTGTGCAACCGATCTTGCCTTAGGATATTGTAGCCTGAAGGGAGAATTTGTTCACTGGTAATGTGAGGTTTGAGCCAGGCTTCTGTCAGAATGATAATATCAGGGGATTATAAGTCTATGGTAGCGTGGCGTTCATGGCTTTGATTGGTTATACTTCTGATACTTAGGTTTAAGATAAGGAGGTCAGTTTGTTTCCTACTGGATGTAATTAGAGGGTGGGTGAGGTTGTTAGGCTAACTATCAGTGGAGGAGTTGCGGGGTCCAGGGTTTGGGTGGATGTCCTCGCTGTGGGCAAGTATTGTTATGGCTGAGGATGTTAGTTTTAGTAATGAGAAAATTAGTTTTAAGTTTTGGGGTAGCTTTTTGTTTGGGTGAAGTGGGTGATAAAGTAGGTTGAGGGATAGTTTGTAAGGCATTAGGGATGCTTTTTGTTTGTGTGGTGGCGGTGATTGCTTAAGTGGGTTGTGCACTGGGGTGTATTTGTTGTGAGAGGTGTACAAGTAGTGTGATGGTGTGACATGAGTGATGGTGACTGTAGTTGTGCAGTGGAAGTTTAGTGGGGGTATAATGGTGTTTTGGTAAGACGCAATGTGTGCAAGACGGGTGCATGTAAAGAGTATAGGTAGAGTGTGTAGGATTCATGGTACTCGAGTTGGGAGGTTGATGGTAGGCTGGAGGTGTGGTTAGAGTTGGTGTTGCAGGTGTGGTTGGTAGTGATTGTAATGGGAGGGCTGTTTGGCTAGAATAAGTGTAGGTGTGCAGGGGGGGTGGAATATGGGGGCAGGGAGGGGAGCGAAGCGAGAGCAGCAGGCAGAAACACTATCTGCTGTACATATCAGCTGGAACCAATCAATAGGCTAACACAACTCAGCCCTAGTGGAAAGTCTGTAAGGTAACCCCGTATTGCTGGACTCGCTTCAATAAACCATAATTCTTTGGCTTTTAAATAAACTACCTTTTTACTTTGAGTAGAGAGATGGATAATATACAGGGAAATGGAAAAATACAATGAAGGAAGGCTATGCAGTTGTCCTTCTTGGCAAAACGAGTCACAATTATAGTAAAGGCTTAGGCAGATAAATGTATAAAAATGACCTGTGTCTTTAGCATTAAACTGCTGAGTTAGAGTACATTAGCAATGGGACACAGGCTGTAAAGGAAAGGGGAAAGAGAGATTGAGTTAACATAAATGATCCCTGGAAACCTTGAGGCAGCTTGCCAGACCACAGTAGAAACCATCAGTTAAAGTGTGCCTCAAGACAGCGAGCAGTTAAGAGGAGCAATTCCTAGAGGTAAGAAACATATGCATGTAATAGCAACCTAACACATGCTGCTTTATTAGGTCTGTACAGTTTTGCAGCTCTTGAAATTAGCAGTTGCTAAAAAGAGAGAAGAATGGAGGGATAAAATTCAGGGGAATGGGTAGGGGAGTCCAACACTATTTGAGCGAGTGAGCGTGCCACTTGACAAATAAGCACTAAAGTATTTTACTACAGAAACTTGCCTAGTACAGCAGGAAGATTAATGAAACTAATAGGTCCCCTGCAGGTGAGATTAACGCTTGTATTTCTTGCCACGAGGAAGCTGCAAAGGGGTGAGAGATCCAGTTAAGCAGGGTTAGTTGGGTGTACTCACTGAGAAAAATGCAAACAGCAGCTAGTACAGCAGGAAGTAGCTGTAAGAGGAAAAATAAATAAATAAATATTAGGCCAGGGTTATTAAGTGGGATGTAGGGCAGAAGACATATGATCACTAAGGAAGTGTCTCAGCATAGAAATAGCAGAACTAGACAGGGAGGATAGCAGACAGGGTTGTTAATAAAAAAAAGGCTAGAGGGAGTGAAGCAACAACAAAGATGAGGTGGGTGAGAAGGGAAAGTAGGAGGCTCTAAGAGAAGGCAGATTAGTACAGCAGAAGTAGAACACAATCTTCTTCTTTCAGCTTTTCCCGGTTAGGGGTCGCCACAGTGGATCACTTGTCCGCTCACGATTGGCACTGGAGTTTTATGGTGTCAAGTTGCCAGGCCGGCTCCCAACCTTCCACAGAAGGCACACACATGCACGCACTCATGCCTAGGGCCAGTTTAGAGTGTCCAATCCACCTACAGCATGTCTTTGGGATGTGGGAGGAAACCGGAGCACCTGGAGGAAACCCACATGACCACAGGGAGGACACATGCAGACTCCACACAGAAGGCACCCCAGCCGAGGATCGAACCGGAGAACCTCTTGCTGTGACGTGACAATGCTAACCGCTGCACCACCGTGGCCGCCCCAGAAGTAGAACACAATATATACAGTAAATCATTTTACAAAATGCTATCACTAGACATTGGTTACTGTAAGCCCTTTAAGGGAAGTGTATACAAGAAAAAAAAAAAAAACAGCAGCACAGTATATATCAGTTAACTTGAGAATAATTAGCCCTACAAGCAAAGCAGCTTAAGTAGACATGAGGCAGTAAGTAGAACACTGTATAGCAAGTAAAAACACTTTACAAAATCAACTCTATAGCCACTGCACTATTCTCTTCAGTTAGCATCTCTTCAGTACATTTGCTGCAACTAACAAAGTAGATAGAGACCAGTCCCAGAAATACTTGCATAGAAAAGCAGTGCATCAGTTACAGTAATGTCCAGAAAAACATACAGGTAATACTGTAAACAGTGGCTGTGAAAATTGGAACTTAGGTTACAAAAACCTTATGGATACAGTTGGATGTTAAAGAATCTCAACTGTAACTGAAAGAGGCAGACCACATGGCACAGTGTTAGCACCTAGTAAAACCCAGTATAACAAAAGCAGTATACAGACAATAAAAAGTACAGAATGATCTAACAATAACAGCTTTACATGCAACACTTAAGTGGCATACACACTTACTCGGGGAGGAGAGGAAATTCCCTTCATAAGGATGAAAAGGCTGTTTGAAAATGACGCCAGTTGTTGAGAGTGACTAAGTAACTTCAAAGAGTAAGTTGATCACAGGGGAGGGAGAAATGCAGTCTAAGTAGGAGGCAAAGGATGAAGGGAAATTTAGTCAAAATACAGCAGCAATGGGACATAGGCTGTAAAGGAAAGGGGAAAGAGAGGTTGAGTGAACAGAAATGATCCCTGGAAACCTTGAGGCAGCTTGCCAGACCACAGGAGAAACAATCAGTTAAAGTGTGCCTCAAGACAGTAGAGCAGTTAAGAGTAGCAATTTCTACACTTAAGAAACTTACGCATGTAATAGCAACCTAACACATGCTGCTTTATTAGGTCTGTACAGTTTTGCAGCTCTTGATATTAGCAGTTGCTAAAAAGAGAGAAGAATGGAGGGATAAAGTTCAGGGGAATGGGTTGGAGAGTCCAACACTATTTGAGTGAGTGAGCGTGCCACTTGACAAATAAGCACTAAAGTGTTTCACTATAGAAACTTGCCTAGTACAGCAAGAAGATTAATGAAACTAATAGGTCCCCTGCAAGTGAGATAAACACTTGTATTTCTTGCCACAAGGAAGTCGGGGAGCAGAGGAAATTCCCATAATAAGGATGAAAAGGCTGTATCTGCATAAGACTTTCCGGTGTTAGGACATCTGGCCTCATGGATAACATCCAGAACCGGTTTACTGAGGATGGCAGATTGGTTCAGGGTTAGGGAATAAGCCAAGCTGCCAAATTGAGTGTCTGCAATTGGGGATACAAGAATTTCCCTTCCCTATGGGTCAGGAGGTTTCGAATCTGAGGAAGATGCCATGGAGACATTGGGGACAGCTATGCAGCATGGGGTACCAGTGTTGTCGGGTCCAGTCTGGAGCTATAAGAATGGTCCTTGGTTTTTCCTCCCTATTTTGAGCAGTACCCTGGGGATGAGAGGTAGGGGAGGAAAGGCATAAACTGAGAGACTGACCCAGGGGAAGGACACAGCATCCACTTTCCAGGCCATGCAGTGATGTTCCCTGGTGCATAATTTGCTGAGCTGATAGTTGGTGTGGGAGGCAAATAGGTCGATGTTTGGGGTTCCCAATTTCTGAGTTATTAGGGTGAAGGTATGTCTGTTGAGCTGCCACTCATGTGGGTCCAGAAGGTTTCTGCTTAATTGGTCTGCGGGGGAGTTGAGAGAGCCTGGTAGGAACTGTGCTAACAGGTGCAGTTGCATAAAAGAAGCTGTGAGCCAAGGGGTCATGGCCAGCTTGCATAGAGGGTAGGAGAGAGTCTCTCCCTGCTTGTTGATGTACCACATCACAGTGGTGTTTGTCTGTTTTGATCAGGAGAACCCCTGGAGAGAGAAGGGTATTGAAAGCTATCAAGTCGTGCTGCACAGCCATCATTTCTTTTTGACTGATGTGCAGGGGGATTTGCTGTGGGCTGCATTGGCCCCGTATGCACCTGCCGTCCAGGTGTGCACCCCAAGCATAGTCTGATGAGTCTGTGGTGAGGATCTGGGTGGCAGGGGTTGGGGAGAAGGGCAGTCCCTTGTTGTGGCAGCATGCGGTTGTCCACCAAGTAAATTCCTTTCTGAGGCAAAGAATTATAGGTAGACGAGTTTCCAGGTCTTAAGAGTGCTGACACCAAAGGCTGCTTAGGTATCACTGAAGTTTCCTCATATGCAGTCTGGCATATGGAATGAGTAGTATGCAAGATGCCATGAACCCCAGAGCTTGCAGGATCTTCCTTGCAGATAGCTAGGGCCTGGAGGTCAGTTGAGAGAAGCAGGTTGTCAGGAAAATTTGTTTCTCTGGTGTAAGGTATGTCATCTGGGATGCTGTGACCAGACTTGCTCCTAGGAAGATTATCCTTTGGGTGGACACCTACTTGGATTTCTTTTTGCTGATTGTGTACTCTAGGGAGGTTAGTAGGGTCTTTACAAAGACCAGGTGCTTGAGCAGCTTTTCCTGGCTGTCTGCCTGAATAAGGCAGTCGTCTAAGTATGGGTAAATTTGAATACTTCTTTGTCTGCAAAAGGCAATGGACTGGAGCCAGACATTTTGTGAAAACTCTGGGAGCAGTAGATAAGCCAAAGGGAAGCAGAGAGAACTGAAAGAGCTGAGATCCTGCCCTGAAACGGATATATTTCCTGCATAATTCCCTGATAGGAATGTGGAGGTAGGCCTCTTTTAGATCTAGGGTGGTTAGCCAAATGTCCTTGGAGAGCATTGGTAGCAACTACTGGAGGGTGAGCATTTTGAATTTTGGGATCACCTGTTTAGAATGGATAGATTGTGGATAGGGCGCCAGGTGCCCACTTTTCTGGGGACCAGAAAAAGTCTGGAGTAGAAGCCCCCCTGGCCTATCTGTTCTGCAGGAACATGTTCTACGGCCCTCATAGAAAGCAGGGAATGGATTTGCTTTTGAGCCTCTGCCCACTGATTTGGTGGTAGATCTGGGAACCCTTTTGGGGTTGGAAAGGTGTGGAAGGAGAATTTGTAACCCTGAGACACAATGTTCAGAACCCATTGGTCCTTGGTAATGGTGGCCCAGGTACTCAAGTGAAAGGAGAGTTTTCCTCCTAGGTGGTAAATGAAGGTGGACAGAGGGGTGGTCGGGAGGAGGTGAGTCATTGTGAGTTCTTACCATAAGGGGGTGGCTTAGAACTCCCTGGGTTTGAAGTGGAGGTAGTCCACTGCTTAGATCTCTGCACTCCCTGGGGCTGCTGTCTGGGGAGGGGGGGGGGTCTGCTTCCATGGAGCCTAGGCTGGTACCATTAACTTGGAGCAGGAAAGGACCAGTGCTTGGAGGGCCAATGCCTGCTGAAGCTAGGGGGCCGGACCTGTAAGAAATCTAACTGTTTGCACTGATTTTGCTTTTTCTTCCATTTTTTTTTTAAGACCTCTTCTGTCTTAGTGCCAAATAAGTTATCTTTGTGCAAGGGGGCATCCAACGATTTGACATGGTCTGGCAGGTGTTGTTCCTTAAGCCATGCAGGTCTTCTAATGACAGATCCAGTGACTGCTGCCCTACAAGAAGATTCTACGGCATCAAAACCACAGTGCAAAGTGTGTTTAGTTACTTGACTTGCAGAATGCATTAAGTCTTGCAAATCTTTAGATTCTGCCCAAGCAGGAAAGGAAGACATTTTTTGTTTAAGGAGTTCCAAGGTATGTTGCTGATATTTCGGCATATGGAACTGAAAATTTAGTGCCCTAATAGCAAGAGTAGCTGAAGTGTATACTTTTTTACCCCATCTGTCCAATGCTCGGGAATCCCTGTCAGAGGGGGGTGGGATTCTTAGCAGTGGTTGCTTTAATCCCTTTTGGTCCTTGAGAAATTACCTCAGGGTCACCTGTTGGATTTTTAAAAGGACATTTGTGCACGTCAGGGACTCTACAGTACCTGTCTGGTTTTCTGGGAGAAGGAGCTAAGGCGTCAGGAGTCAAGCTGGATTCAAGGAAAACATCCACAACATCCAGGACTGGGGGGATGGCAAAGTGTCTGTGCGGCATAAGATCTAGGAATTCCCAAAGTCTCTTTTTGGACTGAGGGTAGTCCGGACTCTCCCTTTGGAAATGCTCCCTTAAAATATGCAGGGTTTCCCCAAAGGAAAAATCCTCTGAGGGAGAGGCTGATGGAATGGAGTTCCTCTGCATCAGAACCCTCATAAGTAGAGAGGGGTTGCATGTCTTCATAGTCGGATGCATCAGATTCATCTGACTCTTGTTCAGACAAAACTACAGAGGACAGATCTAGTTTCCTTTCTGAGGGGGTAGCTTGGCTTCCCCTGATCAGCACGATAAGGTCTTCCACCATTTTAAGCATTTCAGACCGAGGCAAGGTAGCAGGTGCCTGAGAGTGGGTCATAGATTTCTTGGGTGTGGTTCAAACCTTGGGCTTAAGATACTTGGTTGTTTTTGAAAGAACGGTAGTCAGAAAAGAAGATGTCAGTTTGTGTCGAGATACGGCAGTGTGAAGGACTTCCTCGGAAGCCGGTGTCTGCTCAGCGGCTCCGGACTCATCCAAGGTAGAGACAACCGTAGGATCCTTAATCGAAGAAAAGTTTTGCGGCATAGCAGACTCCAAAAGGGTCTCGGTAGCAGCCTGTGAAATCAACTGAAGTGGGCATCAGGGGCTCCGAAAGCTCCTCACTGAGTACCGGAGGACTGACGACTAGCTTAACGGAAGCGTCATCAGTAGGTTTGGACCTGTGCGGTCTGTCTCTGTCTTTATCTTTACATTTTTTTCGGAAGATCTGCTGTCGGATGCCTTACCGAATCCATATCGGAATTAGAGGACGGTAAGCGAAAATATTTGGCTACAATAAGGGCCCGACGATGGATAGTTCTAGCATTGAACAAAGCAAAGAAGCGACAGCGGGAGATGCCGTAGTCTGGGCCTAAACAAGTGATGCAGTAAGAGTGGAAGTCTCGATTGTGCCATTTGCTTTCCACAGGCAAGACAATTAACTTTTTCTGACATCGGTTACTGCAAGAAAAAAGGATCCCCAATGAGGTACTTAGCTTTAGAAGACTAACTTTAATTCGGAAACGAAAACCCAGGTAGCGGCCAACCAGCACTCATGCGAACTGCTACTGCTTTGGGCTCCACGACAAGAAAGACTGATGTAATGATGTTGGCTGCCGTACTTTATACTACTGATGACGTGACATCAGTCCTCAAGTGACAGCAACCGACACAGAAATACTAAGTCTCTGGTATTCAGGCCGGCCGAGGGCTATCCTGGTAGGGATAACCTAAATGTGATGACTGCAACAGTGAAACACGAAGAACATCTGTACTATGTTCATCAAATCAATCACTGCTGCATTACCCTTAACTATATGGGTTGATTACCACGGTTTACTACATTTGGGAGAAGGCAGGGGAAGGGTCCAAAATATCCTGGATAATGGTCCAAGCAAAGTCTGTTTTACACCTAGAGAAGGCATTAAGCTTGTAGTGTTTATAAAATTATATACAGAGAATCAAGTTGCTGCTACTAGAATATTTCCAATATCTAACCCTTTTCAAAAAGCTACAGAGGAAGCAAAGACCCAGGTAGAGTGGGCTTTGACCCTACCTGGAATAGTTTTATTGTGGTGGGAATAACAAAAGGTAAGACTGAGACAAGCATTTGGAAATAAGTCTGTTTTAACACAGGGTGTCCCTTCTTACCTTCATAAGAAATGAAATGATTCAAAGATCTGAAAGATTTAGTTCTATCAAGATAGTACCAGAGTTGTCTGTGGACATCCAAGGTATGGAGTTGTACTTCTCACTCATTTTTAGGGTTAGGAAAGAAAATGGGGAATGGATAGCTTGGATTAAAGTAAACTCAAAAGTATCAGTTCTAAAAGAATCCCTGTTTTATGTGGGAAATGATATAGGATTAACTCACCATAAGAGCTTGCTACTCAGAGTCTTCTTGCAGAGGTCACGGCAATCGGTAAAAGAGTTGTCCATAATATGAACCTCAAAGTCAGCCCTATTGGATGATTCAGATGGGGAAAGTGTTATCTTTGCTAACACAAAATTAAGATCCTTCTTAAAAGCATCAAATCTTGGAAGACCCCCCCCCCCAAACAATAACAAGGTTAATTAGGAGGATATATGAGGGATTGGAGACAAAAACTGAAAGTATGGGGGCTCTTCTACAACAAGTTCCATCTGAACAGAAGAACCCAGACAGGGGTGTCCTCTTTCCCTTTATTTGTGTTATATTAAGAATCAATGGAAAAGAAAATAAGGGACTCAAATTCAAGAATATAATTGGTATAGTAATCAAAAAAAGTTGGCTTTATTTGCAGATGATATTTTGTACCTGATAAAAAACAAAAAAATGACATTTCAGTGCTGTGGAACATTCTGAAACAGTTTTAAGTATTTTTGGGATTGAAAATGAATGATGACTAAACAAAGGCTTTATCTGTAAACTATGTACCCACACATGAATTGGTTCAGCAATACCCATATTTACGGGAGCACGATAAAATTAAATACTTAGGAGTGCGGGTTAAAAAGGATTCTGTTATGGCAGCTAAGGTTATGAGGGAAGAGACGTAAAAGATAACACAAAAACTGAGGACTCAGAAGCTCTTGTTTATGGATAATGGATAGCAAGACACGAGCAGTGGAATGTTTTCATTCCCTTTAGTTTTGTACATATGTCAGGCATATTTTTTAATCAACCAGAGAAGTACTTTTGGATAGCAATTAATAAAGAGTTGAAGGATTTTATCTGGGAGGGGAAAACATTAAGAGTCAAGTGAAATAGGCTGATCCTTCCAAAAGAACAAGGTGGTATGGGTTTTCCTGATATGAAGAGATATTTTAGAGCTACACAGTTAAGGTTCTTATAGATTATAACTTCCGGCTTATGTTAAGTGGAAAGGGATGATGATGAAACAGGAGAAGGTAAAGAAATAAGGAGAGAGTGTAATTTTGGCTGCAGATCCTTGAGAATAACAATAGCCACTGAGAATATTATATTCATAAAGTAGCAGAACGTACTCTAAGAACCAAGCCAACAAGGGAATGGAGAAAGGAGATTCTGCCAACAAAGATCTGACTGCAATGAAGGGTACAGAGAATTTGTAAGAGGGAGCAGGAATTTACTAGAGAAAACTGGCAAAGGCAACAAGGCATTGTTAACAAATAATTAGACAGGGAAAGAAAATGGGAAGAGGCCAAGGATACTTTTCGACTGCAAGCTAGAGACTGCCTTCCCAAGGCTTGATATCACCGTATAGGCAAACAGAAAGGAACAAGGGAATCCTAAGTGAATGACCAGCAATGGTAGAGGTTTTAGTTTAATCTAGAATAGAAACTACTGTTAAAAAATGGATAATTAGTAGGGCATATAAAATACTGCAAGATAACTATAGGAATCAATGTGAGGATGTTTGAAAAGATTGAGAAGAGACACTGGATAAGCAATTCACAAAGGAAAAATGATAGGATATATGTATGGCTCCAAATTTGCAATGAAGTCTAGAAGATTTAGGATTCTTGTTTGGAAGTGTTTGCTTAGCTATTTTTATACCCCTAGGATGCTCCAGAGATTTTTTTCCTCAGATAGACTGCAAATGCTGGAGGTATGACGGGGAAGGAACCTGTAAATGGGAACATATTTTTTGGAAGTGCAATGAATTGGTAAGCTATGAAAATTCCCTACAGCCATCTGAAATGCTGAGTGAGCAAATTTGTGTAACTAAGGGCATTTTTCTGAGATGGGATACAGGATCTGAATTGTCCAAACAGAGTAAGCCTTGCTAAGCTTAATCCTGGTGGCTACCAAAAAAGCAATTACTAGAAAATGGAAATCAAAGTCAAAACCAACTGTATCTGTAGCAGTAAATATAATAGCAGAGATAAACTGGAAGTATGACCTTTAGAAAAGGGTAGGAGCAAATTCCGTAGAAAAAATGGGAATTGTGTGAATGATATATGCAAAATAATATTTTGGAGGAGAAGTGAGGTTTAAGGAAGGCAGGAATTGAGTAAACTATGTAATGCTGGATTAACAATGACTGCACAGAAGACTACATGTGATATATAACGTTTGTAACGGAGAATATGTCAATATGGATTTTTCAGTTTATATAATTGTGGGATTGCCTAGGTCAAAAGTGATTCATTGTATTTTTTAATATTCCTTCATTGTATTTTTAATTAGCATTATATTCACACTGGTTGATTACAAGACCACACAGGAAAAAAAGTAGGTAAGTTTACATCATGCACTTAGAAGCACTTTTAAATTTACATGCAATATTGCCTTCTAAAACAGAGTCCACTCCTTTCAAATTCCAATGCATTTGTCAGGAACAGTATTACTAGAAAGCATAAATGTTAAAACTTTCCTACATTAAGCTATACAAGATTTTAATACTGGTTTACAGACAATTATCATTTAGCTTTGCCAATTCTGTCAATTTTCTTTCCTTATCCCGTAATAAAGATGGTCGTGCACACATTTAGTGGCATTAACCATATGAATTGCACTTAATGCTATTCTAAAGTGACATGATGAAGCCTCACCTACTTATTTGGTAGCTATGCAAGAGTGCCTTAGACTCCTGCAGTTTATTGTTTTGTTCTTTTGCATTTCTTGCATCAGTTGCAATAACAGCAGTAAACTGCTGATGTTTCTCAAGACCAAAATATTCCTTTTACTTTATATCAGTAGCTAGGGTTGCCAGCTGTCCATTTTTTGACCGGACTGTCCAGTTTTCTAACAAATTGTCCAGTTACAAATTTTATTCAAAACCAGACATGTGAAGTATGGGGTTTGTGCCACTGTAACTGACACAATTTGCTTTTAGTACTGAAGACTGACTGATTACTGCGCTACAACACTCCAGCGAATGATGCATAACAGTACTCTGGTTTAAGTACTTTACTTGGCTCCTGTCTAAAAACAAGAGCATATGTGCGTACTCAACATTTCTTCTTTGGTTCAATATAAAACAATAACATTATAAATCTCATTCAGCTTACAGCAGTATACACGTGACATTAGCCACCACACACTCCATGCCTAGGATTTTCGCACATGCAGCATGCTCAGTATAAGACAAGTGATGTCAGATGGGGGTGTGTTTGTATGTGTAGAAGCTAGCAGAAAAATAATATGAAGCATAATACAGACGCTGCTTCTTACCTTTATAATTAATCATTAGAAGCCAAAAAAGAAAAGAAAGACTCAACCTGGCCTTGACTTCGGATTCTCCTGAACTATATTAATACAGCTGTCAGAGACAGGTTCAAGTACACACAGGTACTGCTGCAATTTGGATATTAGCATTGACAATCCCTCCTAAAATTTGATTTTTACAGTGGTTTACTTCAGTCTGCAAATAATGGTGTCCACTATAATTATACATGTTCTTTTTTACTTTAATCGGCATACTCTTTCTTTTGATGTTCTAAGTTAATACTGCATCAGTAGTTAAACATCTTCCCAAATAGAGACTTTCTCCTTATTTACACTTTGCTTTCTCACTAATTTTGGAGGTCAGAGGTTGACAACTATGCCTATAGGGTATTTGCGTCAGACGCTACAGTGCTACATCACATGTAAATGGTAGCGGAAAGTCCTACTGCCAAATCTGTGCTATTGGACGCGAAGCTTCGACTTTGCTATTGTTCATAGGTTGGAGTGTCTTGCTCGTAGGGGTTCCTTGACCTACTGAGGAAGATGATGCACTCTTTCCGGAGGAAACCGGTCCTTTATTATAGAGAAGACAGTCGGTAGGACTACAGTGGATTTTTGTGTTGCGTTATTATAGTCGAGTGCGGAAAAGTGAAAAGCATAAACTGATTCCCCCATCCCAACTCTCTGTTATTTTGCTTATTATCTAATTTCTTTTCAAGAGTGAAAGCATAGATTAAACTTTACAGAACTGTGCATGGCAGTGATACATATTTAATGAATGTCTCAACGGAGTTTAAGCAAATATTGCATAAGCAAAGCACCCATATATGGGTTTAATGCTTTTGGGTGTAAAATATAAATACTTTTGAAAATAACAGTATAATAATAATCTTAAGAAGCAGCGAAAGCTACAAGCTTTAATGACAGTCTGTGTATAGTTTTGGGTTTGATCCTTTAATCTTTACTTTTGTATTGAACTTAAACAAAACCTGTACCACCAACAAGTTAGTAAATGTTATTTAAATGAACACGTGCGTTGTGATTTGTCGGTTACTACTTTACTCAGATTTTCCAAGTCTAGTAGTTGCGTTGTTTTTGAAAAAAAAGTGGCAGAGTGTTGAAATGTATTATTTAATGCATGATTTTTGTGGTTGCACTTCGATAAAAAATTATGCTTCGTATAATTATAAATGAGCAAAACAAACTCAAATCCGTATCACGTGAATCTAGCCCATAGCTCTCAGCCAATCAAGGACAAATTCAGATGTAATCAGAGGCAATCATCCGGAACAGAAAAAGAGGGCGTTCCCATCAGCTGATATCACAGCAATGTCACAAAACGGGTGGAGCATGGAAGGGAGAAGGGGTAGGAATGGGTGGAGTTATGGGTGATGCAAGGGGTGTGACCTTAGTCCGGTTTTACCCACAAAAAAGGCTGGCAACCCTAATCAGTACAGTCATCCAAACATAATCTTATCTCTAATTTTATGTAATAAACTTCTCTAGGCTCAGTTTATGTGGCCTAAGGCAATGCTGCCTTTTTGACCTGATTAATTAGCTTTAGCTTCACAAATTTAGTTTTAAGTCACTTTTCAGCAACAAAGATTAACATTTGTGAAATCCTTCCCATCATAAGCTCAGTTTGTGTTAGTTTACAACTTGTAACATCTGCACTGTTTCAGTATGGAAGAATAGTGGCAGTGGACCTAAATATTTTTTTACTGTATTAAAAATCTGTGAATTATTTTATACTTGTTTCAGTTATAGATTAATATCGTGCTTATACTTAATAATCAAGTAAATTCAGTACACTACACCAAGGACTAGACAGACTGCACAGCTACATATTTTTCCACTTTCCCTAGACATCTCTGCTAATGTTTTTTGTAAAAAGCACTGGTACAAGACAGACTTACTGGAGGGCTCACCGATTCCTGTGGTGGGAACGACTCTGCTGTTTTACTACTGTGGCAGCTAGAACTTGACACATCTTAGAGGGAACAAACTGAAAGAGAAGTCAGTTCTCTCTTTCCTCATTTATCCCTGGTTGGTTCACTCTTACAGAATACCGCAGTTTATCTTAGCAAAACACATACACACAGCACTTTCTTGTCTCAGAACAAATTTATAATTGATATATCACTAGAAAGTTTAATTCATCCTGTCATGGAAAGGGTGTTATGATACCTGACAAAGGTAGCAAGGCAGCTGCTCCCAGTCACAGGTTCAGCCAGATTATACTGACTGGCTGTAGTTGTGAATATTACATTATAACACTTATTTTAATTTGACTGGTTGTCAGATTTTTTAGTATTTGCTGCCCCATCTAAACATGGCAAATAGCACTTGTCACATCACAGACACAATGATGTACTAATAATTATGCATAGCCAGGGACAAGATTTATATGAAGTATTTATATCAATTAGGCACTAGCCACATAGGATAGAAAAACAGCACATAAGCTATAACTTATTAGCTGTCAACAGGAATAGATGTGCACAACAGGTATGAAAGATGAGACTTATCCTACTGTAGCTTGGATGACTTACATTTATGACGTCAGCTCAGGTGAACATGACAATGATCTCGGTTAAAGCAGATAAATACTATGTCATGTAAACTAGATTTAGATCTGACAAAGCTCTTTCAAGGGCAAAGGTGCATATATTTACTTGCTTTTCAATAAATAAGTTTTGATTACTAAAAAGTTGTAAGTCCTTGATTACTATGAAGTTTTAACTGAGCTTGTCTACGGTACTTTTTTCCTGAATTTTTAGGATTCTTACCCAGCAGCTTTCTTGCTCACAAGTACCAGTTTTCCATATATAAAACACACACATTTATACATACATATACAGGTGTGTCAGCAAAATACAAACGCTCATAAGAGCGTTTGAGCTATAAAAGACTGATCATTAAAAAAAAAATGAATTTATTTTTGCGTGGGGGGGGGGAGCCCCCTGCACCTCACACACCCCTTAATATTTATATATACTACCTCTGAGACCACACAATAGTGTGGTAAGGGCAAATTGCCCTAACCCGCAGCAATGTGATACAATGCAAAAGACTGCCATCAAAAACTACATTTAACAGAACGTTCACTCACGGGGTGCCACTCCCCCCACCTTTTTTTTTTTTTTTTTACAGTTGTGACAGTTCACTCTTGTCAACTACAGCCATATATGTATACGGTTGCAGATGACTTTGTTGAATCCACTTTTACTGACTCAGTGAGCTGTTGGAAATGGTGGGAACAACGATTTTCCATATGGTGTGTGAGGTTTGTTTGCATGCAGGTAAGTGGGGTTGTTTACTAATGCTGAAACTTTTGCATACATTGAAAGTTTCTGCATTAGAGGTATGTGTGTGTATATGAGTGTTTGTGGGTTAGGTTAGAGTAAAAGCTAGGTAAAGGGACAGATGTAATGTTATGTGCATGCAGTTATGTGAAGTATGTCTGTGTGAGGGAGACATGTGCCTAAATGTGCCTTGTGTAGTGGTACTGTTAATTAACACTTTTTTGAGGTAATATATAGGGTGGGGTAGATGCAGTGGCAAGGTCTGGGTTAAGGTTAGCACACAAGTATTACTCTGCTGCCCCTAATCCCAACCCTACATACCACCTTACGAAAAACTATTACAGTTTAGGGTTTCCATTTTGTTTACCAATTGAAAAAGGAAGTGTGTGCTGCCCCCTTTTTAACTGGTGCAAGTCTGACATTTTTTTTATTTTTGACATTTTGTTACTTTTGGTATGCAAACATAGATGAAGTGTGGTTTCTGTATAGTGAAATTAATGGAAATAATCATACCCTTTAATTCTGATGTGTACAAACAATGAATCATTTACATATACATACACACACAAAGATATATATATATAAGCAATGGCACATGTACATAAACATATACAACCATTTTACTTTTATGCTAAATTGTAAAAATAAACTGTTGCTATATACAAAATTAAAAAGTTAAGTGAACTATTTTTACTTGGATCTTTTTTTTTTTTATCTTAATCTGGACTACAAAGACAATGGTAACCACATACATTACTTAAGGGCATTTTAATTCTGCCCATAAATCTTGCTTCAGGGAGGTGGGAGGATACTGGAATGCTCAGCAACCCTTGCAGACACAAAGAACATGCAAACTCCACAAAGACTGACTGTAGGTCAGGACTGAACCATGGAGATATGAGGCAGTTATCTTACCCTATATGCATTAATGTCTGCTTCAGCGAGTATGTATTTCAGCCAATTTTTGACAAAATAAAGAGAAGTATGTTATTAAATATATTTGAAGAAAGGGAACAATACACATGAAAGAACAAAAAAAGTGCATCAAAAGGGTGGAATGTGAATCAACTATCACAAGAGCAAAATGTTAACTGGTTAGACACATTATAAAAGTAGTAATCTGCCCATTTATCAAAACTTGGCATAAAGGCAACCACCTTCTTTTGCATGCCCGAGTATACTCAAACTGTTCCACACTTGATGCCTACAAGAAACTGGACTTGAGTAACGACTTAAATACCACTTTTTCAACACAAAAGTTACATCTCATACATGGATGTGTTGTACTGTCTTCAACATATTTGTTGTCAGTTAATTCCTTCAGATAACATAATAGTCTTTTTAGACTTTCTTTGTTCTTAAAAGTAAAGTGAGGGATTTCACCTACCGTTTCTTTAAGCTTTGGATCAGCTGTTAAAATGCTCCAATGTTTTTTTTTATAATTCCTATGATTTCCTTGGTATCACTAGTGTGGTATATACTGGAACATTAACTCCTCTCAAAGTGTCAGGTTTATTGCTCCTAGCTGTAAGTGAACAAGTGAGATTTAACCTTTGTTGCTATATAGATAGTAGTGGATTTTTTCAGCATCCTGATACAGGAGATAAGTATGCCTTTAAGGTTGATGCTGATCGTCTTACACAACGTGTGATTTATTTAAGCTCACTGTTTAAGATGTCTGTCATTCTATGTTGGTAAATCCGACAGAATGTTAAATATCGGGTGAGGAAACACATTTATAACACTCGTAAACATTCAGTTAACAATGCCCTATCTAAATATGTCTTGAATACAGATGAACAATATGTGTTTAAGTTTTTGGTTATTGATATGGTGAAGCCTAGTATACAACAGGGAGATATTAGGAATATCACTGAGACCACAGAAATTAAGTGGATTATTAAGTCGAGAGCAGATTAAGGTAGAGGCTTGAATGAAAAGGTATCGTAAGACCAGTTTGAAGGGATGCAGTCTAAAGAGAAGTATTTATATATATATATATATATATATATATATATCTTTACATGTACATATATATATATATATATATATATATATATGGGTCCACTTCACATGACTGAAAGCTCAAAATACTGAAGTTCATTTGACTGAATCCATAATCCCGAAAGTTCAAAATACTGAAATCTCATTTGACTGAATTTCAGAATACTGAAAGCTTACAATGGTAAACTGCAGAGTACAAAATGGCAGTATGTATAGTACTGTGAGATAAGTAAAGGGCATATGCCCTTTTCCCCACTGTAGTGCGATCCTGGAGTTAGTATATATAGTTTGAGGTGGGGTGGGCCCCCCAGTTTGGTTATATATCTGGTGTCTGTTAAGGTAAGTAAGTAGTTTTTAATTTTGGGAAGGGTTAGTCGTAGGTGTATTAAGTTTGCATTTTTTTCTTTTATAGTTTTCATAGCGAAAGCGCTTACCAGTGTTTTTAGTGTCTGTGTTATTTTGATTTTATTTTGAATTAAACTGAAGTTTTATGGTTCCTTTGACATGTTTTATTCCACTGTCATTTTGTTTTATTTCATTTTCTGTTTATATTTTGGTTCCATCATGGGATGGTACTCAGTTCAACTCAAAGCAAACTTGGTAACAACAAATTCAACCACGGAAAACTTCAGCAGTCCAAACACTGGAACTTACGCTGTTCTTTTAGAAAAACTGACAAGTTTATTGCACCAAAACAGTACACTAATACACTGAAAGAAGTTGGGGTGGTACTCAGATTTTGTATTGCATTTACCTCATTCAGGGACAGATGCATCTATGGAGCTATTTACATGCACATGAAGTTTGGTGGCAAAGGTTTCTGCAAATGCATTGGGGTCATCTGATTTGGGGGGGGGTACATTTTATCAGGTCAGTCAATTTCAGTAGATTAGCTTTATCATAATCTATGAATAAAGAGGTATTGGGAAGATGCTACCTTCTTTAGTTTTATGGTGAATGTGACAGATTTGTGGTCCAATTTGTCCAGGGAGAAAGTGAGACCTGGTTTGGAGCAAAAGCAAAGCTGTCCCATGTTGGTAAGGACCAAGTATAGGACTTTATCCTCCTTGGTTGGACTGCAGACCAACTGGTTCAAGGAGTCTGTATTAACTCCAGAAATTTCTGGGCATACATGTTTGAGGCTGTGCAAGTCTCCTAAGTAAAAAAGAGGTAGTTAAAGTCGTGGAGGAGTTCCAAGTATTTATCTTGATTAACAAGTCTTGAGGTGATTTTTTTTAATAATAAAGACACCACTGGCTTTAGTGTCTTTATCAAATACAGTGGGGGCCTCTGTGTGTGGTAGGCAGTGAAACCGTTCACTGATGGAGTGCTCTCGCTGGTCTTGAACCAAGTCTTTGTGATGATGCATACATCAATGTGTTCCAGGGTAACAAGTGCCTGTAGGGGCTGGAGTGTTTTTTTGCTAAGGCTCATAACATTCAGCAGCAATACTTTTGTGTTATCTGGACTCTGTTTTGTTATATTGTAAGCTTTAGATAACTGATGCTGCCTAAAAAAGTCACAATGGAGAGATAAATGGATTCAGCCAATATCTGAAAACCTTTGGGGGGTAGGTGCAGATCATCCCTGGCAAAGCAATTAGGTTGGTCTACCCTCTTCTCCCAGGCATATATACATCTCATCCCCTTTGAATAACAAAAGAAGCAAAGCCAACTGGTGAAGTCAATAACCTTACTGATTCAAGTCAGAATACATGCCTATCCAAAAACCAAAGTCAGCACTGAATCTTGGACTGAACCTCCACTTGTTGGAACGCCCATTAAAATTAGGGAAAAGTTAGATGCTCACTGAGGGTGATGTAGGGGCATCGTTTCTAGGTGTCTTGAAGAAGGCCTATGCCTTCTGCAGAAGCTCAGGGGCCAGTGTCCACAATGGCACAAAAATAAACTTACACTTGAATCTGAAGCAGCTGACTTGACTTTCGTCTGCTTCTTCACAGGTTATGACCACGGGAAAGTCCACAAAAACAGGAGGCCATATCAGGAGTTGACATCACAGCCGCAGTGGTACTGAGCATCTTAAGTCACAGTGGGACTAGCTGAGTAGCTAAGGCCTCAAGACAATCCTACTTGGAAATTCTTCACAGTCTAAGGTCTTTCCAAATTTCAGGTCTGGGAAGTCCCTAAGCTTCTCCAAAGACTTAGGAGACCAAGCTAGAGCAGGAGGTAAGCATCACTTAGACAAAGTCTAAGATCCTACCATGCTCCACATAGGTTTTCAGGTGTACAGAATGACCATATACAAGTAAAGGTAAATGCCATAGGGGACTTTCTCATAAATCTGTCTTTCGCCAGGAAATGAAGGGACTTTGGATTAATTATATTAAGTACAGTTCCACAAGTAAACTTCAATAACAGTAGATTATCATACCTGCAGTAACCTTAGCTGTATGTACTATAGTCTGCATATGATATAACAGAATATAACAGCTGGCCAGCTTCCAGAGCCTTAAGATCACGTTCCACACACCCAAACCACTGGCAGCTCAAGGAATGCTGAAAAAAATCAATGGACTGGATGCCAAGCCCTTCAGAGCTTTCTGCCAACATGGAGCGGGATACTAATGCCCTCAAACATGTCAATGCTTTGTAAATAAAAATCAAAGTCCTCCTACTGGCTACAAAAATAAGGGAGATGAAGGGAGGAAGCAGCTATTGCTGCAGTGGTCACTGAACATGCACTGTTATGGAAAGTTTACTTATGCAACTGTAGTATGTTCATCAGCTGCTAGGAAGACATACAGAAATAAAGTCCTGACTTTAGCTCAGCTGACCCAAGTTCAATTAGCACATTGGGTGACTGATGGATCATCAGGGAGGGATGGAAAGGAGGGTGTCTCCTGTGACGATCCCTGGTGGAGGCTGGTGGGTGGGTGGAAATTGGAGACATGGCTGAGATGCAGCGGATGTGGGACAATGCTTTGTATACCTCCAATGCACACTCGCCCCTAGGTACAAATATGGAATCAATACAGGAGGAGGGTAGGCTAAAACAAGGGTAGGTCATAAGATAAGAAAAAACCCTGGCATAAATTGGGGCAACAGCTCCGCTCTCCCAGGATGTCCTTAAGATTTTTGCTGGCCCCTGCTCAAATTTGGGCACCGGAAAGTGCCAGTAGACCCAATGAAAGAGGAGGGGGACTAGGATGACTGCCAGAGTGAGAGAAGGTGAGAAAAAGAAATCAGAAAGCAAGCTATATGGGTACACCAGAATAGTTTATACAGACTGGGAGAAGGAAGGATTAGGGCCCAGGAGCCCCTGGAGAATGGTCCTAGCAAAGCCTGTCCAGATATGGTAAAGGAATCTAGTTTGCGGTGCTTTATAAATGTTCAGAGGATTAAGATAATGCTTCTAGAATAATTCTAGAATCCACCCTTTCCAGAAAGCCACAGATGAAGCCAAGGCCCTGGCAGAATTAGCCTTGACCCTGACTAGAACTGCCTTATTGAAGTGGGTATAACAAAACAAAAACGCATGTAACAACCACTTGGAAAAATCTACTTTCACGTAAGTTGTCTTTTTCTTATCTTCATAAGAGATGAAGAACTGACCAGAGTTTTTGAAGGTTTTAATTTTGCCAAGATGTCTGAGCTGACTGTGAACATCCAGGGTACTAAGAATTCTTTCTCCCTCATTTTATGCTGTGGATAGGGATAGTCTGGGTCCAGTAAACTTGGATACCACTTTAAGCATAAAAGGAGGATTCATTCTTGAGGAACCCTATCTTCTTGGAAAATGAGACAAAGATGACTCACCTTGAGGGCCTGTAGCTCAGACACTCTTGCAGACATCAGACCAAATCGGTAAAACTTTTCCATGTTAAGAACCTCAAATCACCCTGATGGGCTCGTTCAAATGGAGCAAGAGTTGCTTTTTCCCAAGCAATGTTGAGATCCGAAGGAGGAGCCACCTCTTTTCTAGGAGGCCTGGTATGCAAAATCCCTTTCAAAAATATTTTAACTTGGGAATGCACTGAAAGGGGAGGATCCCTGGACAGGTATGCTGAAACAGGAGGCAAATGAACCTTGACAGAGGAGTAAGAAATACCACAGGATAACTACTCACACAAATATATCTCTCCTCTCCTTGCCATTTTTTTTTTCCATTGTGAGCTTTTACTCTGTCTGCTTACATTTTCCAGGACTACAGTAATGGGGAAAGCTTTTAAAAGGGTAATTCCTGTTACAGTGCAGTACTGGGGGGTGCATCCTTGCATAACTGATTCCACTGCTTTCCTTTTCCTCCAGTTTCTTAAAAAAATTGTGCAAAAGGTCCAAGAAGCAACTCCTTATCCAGTGGTAGGGGAAGATTTCGACTTCCTATGGCAGGGGACATATACTCAGCCAGGAATGTTTCTCGACTCATTCCACAGTAGCCCTGGATGCATCAATAGCCTCACAGCCACATTTAATGGCATGTCCACTCACTTGAAAAGTGGATTGGTGCAAATCCTGAAGTTTTCCTTTCAAAAGCCTCCCTAACATGTCCCTTCAACTTCTTTAGAAACTCACTCTAATTATATGGATCTGACAGCCTAGAGCCCTGAAAGCTAGTTTAAGTTGTATATGCTTTCTTCCCAATTTAGACAAAGATCCTACTCTGCTGGTCAATAGGAAGTGTTTTGGGGCCCAGGACCAACTCAAGACTCTTTTGCAGCATGCAGAAACATCACTGCTGGATCTGTTATCGGGTTCTTGTATAGGTGTTTGAAAGCAGCCTGGAGTATATGAAACTGGTTTTGCTAGGTACCTAGTCCTTAAGAACATCTAAGAAAAGCACTAGCATTGCAGGGTTCAACATGAAAAATGAGCCTAAAGATGTGCTACAAGAGCCTCCAGTCCAAATATATTATATAAAAATATCCAAAGCTATACAAGAAGGGTGCAACTATATCCCTGACATATGTCTGGCAGTAAAGAAAGAACCCCAAAACAGGGGGATAAGGTGAATGGGAGATTCACTTGTAGCAGTGATCCG
Organism: Protopterus annectens; assembly: GCF_019279795.1. Lineage (NCBI taxonomy): Eukaryota > Metazoa > Chordata > Ceratodontiformes > Protopteridae > Protopterus > Protopterus annectens. The sequence continues at coordinate 404,444,904 of NC_056741.1, forward strand.
ACTACTCGAATACTGACAATTATGATGAGTACTCTCACGGTTATATTAATCACAAGGCTCACTGTTGCAGTAATCTCCTTTATATGTAGGAGAGTACAGACACAAATAAAAGAAAATAAAGTGGGGCAGATCCTAGATCTTGGTAATGTATTACAGTACAGTCTTCAGAGGAAGAGAAACCACAGCAGCTCTGTTCCTAGACTGAATGTTTAATTAGTAGTGTTTAGAAAAGTTTTAAATAGAAGTCCAAATAGCTGCCTTCAGAATGATCTCTGCAGATATACTCAAACAAGGCTCCAGTAGTGGTGGATACCCTGGAGAAGTGACACTTGACATAGGCCTCCAAAACTTTCCCATACTACTCATTGTAAAAGGTGTGGCAGTTTATCAGCCACTTTCATGAACACTGGTATGTTCTGCTTTACTGGCATGAAGGAAAAACAGCTGTCCAGAAAGCCTAAAAAAGTTCTTAAAGGTGAAATACCCAAACTGCTTATGCAAGTCTGTGATGTCCAAAATCCTCTCCCAATTATTGCCAATTAGACCAGAAAACAAGCAAATGTATGCAGAAAGACATCATTTCCCATTTAGCCAAGTATGAAAGGAGGACTGGTTCTGACAAACACCCCGTTTTTTAAATACTAGGACTGCTGCAAGTTGGCTTGGTTTCTGTGGTAACATGGCATCCCTCATGAGTCCGGCCAAACCACTCCACAAAACTAAGTTTAATTGTAAACCTATCGGCCATGGCTGCTAGTAATACTTAATGAAATAAGCAGCATGGGAAGTAAGCAGACCAGACACCCACCATTGCTGTATACAGATAGGGATGCAACTCTGTGCAGTTCCTACACTCTACAAACTTGAAGCTTTACACAGGCCACTATGCACTATTATGCATGGCTGAAGGAGCATGCATAAGCCACTGGGTTCCAATGGGTACAGAAAGCAGACCCAAGCCTGCCCAGAAGTCTAACAACTGCTACTCCTAGCTCCTCTGCCCCCCAACCTGCCGGATGCAAACAGCCAGCTTACACAACCATGTATTTTTCAACCCTTTCCCCGAACACAGGCAAGCAGGTAATCCTTCAGTTCTTGGTTCCTCCTGCAGCTCCACCAGACATGAATCATCAGTTAGACTCTGTTCACCTAGGTAATAAACATGGATTTAACATTCTAAAATAATGGAGCTGATGGCCACCCCATTCTTATGGAATACCAAGGGTAGTTTTCTGCATACCATGGTTTTAAATTCAAACTCTCCAGGCAATATATGATGGTCATCAAGGCCAGGGCTTTCCATGAAAGGTACTTCACTGCAGCTGTGCTAGAAAGCAGAAAAAGAGGTGAAATCAGTTTTGCAATGACACATTTTAAATTTCAAAGACAAGTAGGGTTTCTAGGTTGACTCTCAGATGGAAAACACATTTGTAAAAATGGGAAGAAGATGAGGTATCCACAAATAGATAAAATATAGCTGTCAGCCATCTCTGCTTAACAAAGGAGTGTGGGCAGACTATAGCAGTTCTGAGAGGTACTGCAAGACAAGTAGGGCACAAGCAGAAGTCTCCTTATGTTCCTTCATGCAGCTATTGGTGCAGCAGAAAGCTACTGAAGTTACATTTAGCCAAGTCAATTTCCCCTAGTACTGGGTCTTATAGTCAAAAGTAGTAAATAAACCACCTCTGGGAGAAAGTACAGTTAATATCCAAAGTATGCAAAATTTTCTCCCTATTTTGGGGGTTGCATAAAAAGTAGGCAAAATGAATATACTTTTTTTTTTAACCACACAGAAAAAACCACTTTAGGCATAAAGGAGGAAGGATTATAAAAGATAGATATCCTCTAAAAATCAGAAAAATCAGGAAAGGCCTTAATTGCCATGAGGGCCTGTAATTAGAAAACTCTTTCAGGTAATGTAATGGCAAAAAAAAGTTTTCTTTCCATGATAAATACTTTATTCTCAGGTAGGCTCAAAAGGTTGTAAGTGTTTTCCAACCAACACAAAACAAAATTGAGCAGAGGTGCTAATTTCAGGGGGGTCTTGGTATTTCTATTCCCTCTAAGAAATTGCTGAACCAAGGATGGAGGAGAATAAAGGAGGGTCACAATCATAGTAATGCAGCTGGAGCAAGCATGGCTGAGGAGATTAAAATAAGACAAGAGAAATCATAAATTCAGTAAAGAAATGAGACAGTACAAGGAAAAAGAGGTTTGGAAAATCAAGTTTCCTTTTTCATCAAAATAAAAAAAAAAAAATCCTCAAATAAACTTTCCTACATTCTGGCCTCTGGCCTGGTAAATAACATCCAAACATATTCAAAACTTGTTGTAAACTTGAGAGAAGCCAAGAGAGCCAGAGGCTGTTGATGCAGATGGCTGAATGTTGATGAGACTGAATCTTGGACATTGGTTGAGAAAGGGACTGTCCTCTTTAGACAAAGCGTGCGAGGTTCTCTAGCAGAGGCTGAGGTTCTCAGATTCGGGATCCAGTGTTGTTACAGGTGTTGTCGAGGCCAAAATCATGGTTAAAATATCTTGTGGCTGGTTGTCTACATCTGAAAAGAAAAGTTAGGAAGAAGGAGGCAAGCAGAGTGGAAAGGCATATACATGCAGATTGTTCCAACTAAAGATGTCCAGCCCCCACCTCCAAGCTGATGAATGATTTTTTTTGTGCAATTTTTGTTTTGGCAACTGGTAATTTAGCGAACAGATCTGTGTCTATCTTCCCCATAACACTGTCAACTGTGTGTCACCAGGGAGGATGGCTATAGGAGAGGATCCATCCCACTATTTGTCTACCACTATTTGTCTCTGGAGTTCTGTGCTCCTGGTAGAAACCTGAGGTGTAGATGGAAGATTGATTTTGCCTGAAGTAGAAGGATCATCGCTTGCCTGCAAAGTCCCACATATCACAAGAGGGTGCCCCAAAGAATGTTGACATGACAGATGTCTGCTTGTTGATTGCAGTGAATCAACACCTGCCCTCATCTGGAATCAACCATCAATTTGGAAGCCATCAATGCAAACTGGACTGCTTTGATATGCAAATGTTACGCCGTATCTCGGGTCCCAAACAAGGAATACAAAGCGAAAGTGGTAATCCCTCACATCTGTGTTTCCCACAAATACAATTATTCTTCATTTTTCTTTTCTCGAGAAGTAAAGAAACAAAAAAAACAAAAAATTTTCCCAACGAACCCCTTAGCTGGTAGTGGCATCGTGGGGTATGGTCTGAAACTCCAGCAAAAATTGCTGCAGCTGCAGCGCATGCCGTGCGCTGTGGCATCGAGACCATGGCTGCGGCATGAGATATGCCGATCGGCGTCCTTCTTGCGCTGATCTGATGTGATGTGGATCTAGCTTCCCAGACCGACGCCAGCCCGATACCGGACGGGACGGCCCGGGCGAGGACAGGACAGCGGACCATAAGTAAGAACATCAGATATTTAAGGCTGAAATCATCCAAATGCTGTAGATGACACTAGGCCTGGATGGATCAGGGCGGCCAGTCTTCTTGGATCAGCAGAATGCAGCAGATCTTGCCTTCACTGTTCACTTGTTTTAAATGGGAGAACCACATTTACTTTGGCTACTATAAGGTGATTAAAACAAGCCTTTCTCTGCTCCTTCTTACCTTGAAGAAAGGCATACATGAGTTACTTGGATCAAAGGGATGCAGAAAAAGTACAGTTGTATACCTACCATAAATGTAGATGTTTGAGTGTATTCACTGTTGCAGTCATTACAATTGGGTTATCCTGCTGGCAAGCTACCCGCAGTCGGCCTTTATTCCAAATTCCTGGACCAGCGTCGGTTGCTGTCACCTCCTCCCTGACGTCAGTGCCAGGTGTAAAAAGATGCAGCCGACGTCACTTTCTTCAGTTTTTCTTGCCCCAGATGTCAGGTGCCCCCAAAAGGGTAGGCTGATTTATGCCAATAAACATGCATACAGTAAAGTAAAGCTCTACCTTCATCTACAAGCAAATACACCACATAGGTTGTATAAAATAGAGAAATACAGATAAGACCCAGCAAAGGCAAGGGGGATGGTGTGTGGGAAACCTGGACTGCAACAGTGAATACACTCGAACATCTACATTTATGGTAGGTACACAATTGTACTATGTTCATTGTGTTTCACTGTTGCAGTCATTACAATTGGGTTGAATCCCAAAGCTAAGTTTGGGCGGCTGGGGCTAAATAGGATTAGGAGAGGATATGAGGCCCTGCAGAACTGCAGTGGCAAAGCCTGCCCTGGATTTAGAGTAAAGAGGTAAATGATAGTGCTTGGTGAAAGTGTGCACTGAACTCCAAGTTGCAGCCTCTAAGATGTCTTTGGTTGGTACTCCTCTAAGAAAGGCTGCTGAAGTGGCTGCTGCTCTGGTTGAATGTGGTCTAATGCCCTTAGGCACTGATTTGCCATGCTGTGAATAGCAGAAACTAATGCAGTGGCCTATCCATTTTGAAATAGTCTGCTTTGGGATAGCCTTTCCTTGTGATCCTGCAGCATATGCCACTAGAAGTTGTTCAGTTTTTCTGAAAGCTTTGGTTCTGTCCAAGTAGAAGCATAGCTGCCTGTGAATGTCCAAAGAATGCAGAAGTCTCTCACCCTTATTCTGTGGGCTTGGATAAAAGGTAGGCAAATTGTTTGATTCAGGGCCACACTGGACACTACCTTAGGCATAAATGTCTGGTTTGTCCTGAGAGAAACCCTGTCTTGATGGAAAATGATAAAAGGTTCCACAGCCATGAGTGCCTGTAACTCTGAGACTCATCTTGCAGAGGTTATAGCTAGGAGCACAGCTGTTTTCCAGGATAAGAATTTTATATCAGCTGTAGAGGCTGGCTCAAAAGGAGGCAGTGTGAGTTTTTCCAAGACATAATTTAGGTCCCATGCAGGTATTGGTGCTCTCCTTGGAGGTCTTATGTTTTTGGACCTTCTAAGGTACTTCCTTAGAAATGGATGAGAAAAAATAGGTGGTTCTGTATTGTAATGAGCTGAAATGGCAGAGGCATGAATCTTAATTGATGAAAAGGATAGGTCTTTGTCCAGCATCTCAGTTAAGTATTGCAAAATCTGAGGAATATTTGGTAGAATTGTGTCAATTCCTTGCGCCTGGTTCCAAGCACAGAATCTCTCTCATTTTTATGCATAAGATTTTCTGGTGCTAGGCCTCGTGGCCGCCAAAATAACATCCATCACTGCTTTAGAGAGAGGTGTGTTTGGAATGGTTACATTATCTGCCATGCTGCCAGATTTAAGGTCCTGAGTTGGCTGTGCAGGATATGACTGTTTTGTTGGGTCAATAAGTGAGGGATTTGAGGTAATGTCCAGGCTGGGCATTGAGACAAGTTTTTCAGGATTGGGTACCAGTGCTGGTGGGGCCAGTTTGGGGCAATCAGTATCATTTTTGGCTTCTCATCTGACCTTTAGGAGTACCTTGGGGAGGAGAGGCAGTGGGGGAAAGGCATATACTGTTACGTTTTTCCAGCTGAAAGATAGAGCATTCACTTTCCATGCTTGCTTGTGATAAATCCTTGTGCAGAATCTCTGTAGTTGTCAGTTGTGAGGGGAGGCAAATAGGTCTATGTCCGGGCATCTCCAGTTTCTTGTTATCATGCTGAAGACTTATGGATCCAATTTCCACTCGTGGGGATCCATTAGGTTTCTGCTTAGTTCATCTGCCAGAGCATTTATCTTTCTTAGCAGGTATTGTGCTTGCAGATGTACTTGGAAAGTCAATGCTGTGTCCCACAAAGTCATGGCTAGTCTGCAAAGGGGGTAGGAATGTGTGCCTCCTGCTTGTTTATGTACCACATGACTGTAGTATTGTCCGTCTTTATCAATAGTTGTCCTGGAAGAAGTAGATCCTTGAAGGCTGTCAGGGCATTTTCAACAGCTAGCATCTCTTTTTGATTGATATGTAGATGCATTTGGCTTGCGGACCATGTGCCCTGAATACATCTTCCTGCCATATCTGCCCCCCAGGCATAATCTGATGCATCTGTTGTTAATGTCTGCCTGGCTGTGGGTAAAGTGAAAGGCTGCCCCTTGTTGTGGTGACAGACCTTTGCCCACCATCGAAACTCCTGTTGAAGGCAGGGAATGAGGGTAATTATTGTTTCCAGGCTGTGGCAATGTTGAGTCCAAACACTTTTTAGATACCATTGTAGTTTCCTCATATGCAGTCTTGCATATGGAATTAGCAGAATGCAGGATGCCATGAATCCCAATGCCTGCAGAATTTTTCTTGCAGATAACTGGGTCTTTGTTATAAGTAGTCAGTTGTCTTTGTTTGTCTGGCGGGAGATAAGCCATCTGGGCAGTTGTATTTAAGCTTGCACCCAGGAATATTATCTCTTGTGAGGGTACTAGTTTTGATTTCTTTTCGTTTATTGTGTACCCTAGGCATGTTAGTAATCTTTTTACAAACACCAGATGCTGTAGTAGAATGTCTTTGTTCTCTGCTTGAAAAAGGCAGTCGTCCAAGTAAAGATATATTTGTATTCCTTTTTGTCTGCAAAATGCAATTACTGGGGCCAGGCATTTTGTGAAGACCCTGGGCGCAGCAGATAAGCCAAAGGGCAGTTCAGAGAATTGGTAGTGCATTGAGCCAGCTATAAATATGAGGTATCTTCTGCATGAGTGTCTGATTGGGACATGGAAGTGTGCCTCTTTTAGGTCTAAAGTCACAAGCCATGCCTTCTTGCCCAGCATGGACAGAAGCTGCTGCAGAGTCAACATTTTGAATTTCGGAATATCCAGAAGTGTGTTTAGAATAGACAGATCCAGTATTGGTCTCCAGGCATCGTCCTTTCTGGGCACCAAGAACAGTCTTGGGTAAAATCCTAGTCCCTGCTCTTGCTGTGGTACTCACTGAATGGCCCTCATGTCCATGAGGGATGAAACTTGTTTTTGTGCCACTGCCCATTGATTGTGTGGCAGGTCTGGCATTCCGTTTGCCCTTGGCAGGGTGTGAAAATGGAACCTGTAGCCTTGTGACACTATATTCAGGACCCAGTTGTCTTGGGTGATCATGTGCCAGTTTTGAGAAAAAAGTGCTAGTTTTCCCCCTAAAGGAGCTGCCAGAAGATAAGTGCTTGGTGCTGGCAGGGGAAAGTCATTGAGACTGTTTCCTGTATGGCTGTGATTTATCTTCTCCTCTTTTGGAGGTGGAAGCACCCCATTGTTTAGACTTGTATGAGCCCTGGGGCTGGGATCTGCCTCTGGGGCATCTGTATCTGCCTCTTTGTGGCCTGTCTGACACTAGAAAGGACCAATTCTTTGCAGGCCAGTTCCTGCTAAATCTGGGAAGTTGAACCTGTAAGAAATCCTTGACTGTTTGCATAGATTTAGCTTTGTCCTCCATCTTCTTCAACACCTCTTCTGCTTTAACACCAAACAAGGTATCATGCTGTAATGGAGCATCTAATAATTTTGCTTTAACATGATCAGGCAGATTCTGTTCCTTTAACCAAGCATGCCTCCTAATGACAGAACCCATAACAGCGGCCCTGCAGGAGGCCTCCAGAGAATCAAAGCCACATTGCAAAGCATGCTTTCCTACTTGTTCAGCTGCATGCAATAAATCCTGCATTTCTTTGTTTTCTGCACATTCAGAATTTGTCAACATTTTCTGTTTAAGTAGTGACATAAGATATTGCTGATATTTAAGCATATGAAACTGACAATTTAAGGCCCTTACAGCCAAGGTAGCAGAAGTGTAAATCTTTTTCCCCCATCTGTCCAGGGCCCTTGAATCCCTATTAGAGGGGATAGGGTTTTTTGCAGTGGCCACCTAGACCCCTTTGGGACCCTGAGATATAGTTTCTGTGTCAGCAGCAGAGTTTTTATAAAGACATTTATGTGAATCAGGAACCCTGTAGTATCTGTCTGGCTTAACAGGAGCTGGTGGTAAAGAGTCAGGAGTGAGACTGGACTCTGTAAATACATCACCTACAATGTCTAAAACAGGAGGAATAGCAAGTGGCCTGTGTTGAAGTACTAAAAGAAAATCTCTGAGCCTTTTCTTAGATTCTGAGTAATCTTGGCTCTCCCAATGCAAATGCTCCCTCATAGAATGCAGGGTCTCCCCAAAAGAGTAATCCTCAGGAGGAGAGGCTGAAGGGACAGATTCTTCAGCATCAGAATCCTCATAGGGAGGAAGAGAGTATCCCTGTTCAGAAGAAGAATCAGAGGAAAGGGAAACCTGATCTGAAGATTCATATTCTGTCTCTTGTCTAGGCCTCTTATCAGGAGGGGGATGGGAACCCCTGATCAAAGTAATTAGGTCTTCGGCCATTTTAAGCATCTGTTTTTTAGGCATGGAGGCCTGTCGAGGGGAATGTTGTACTTGTTTCTTTGTCTTTAAAGGTGCTTTAGTCTTTGCCTTTGAAGCTGAAGTCGTTTTCACATATAACTGTGTAGGCCTGAAAACACCCTCAGAAGCCAATGCCTGCTCAGCTGCTCCAGACCCATCGGAGGGAATGGTTTCAGAGGGTCCAATACCTTGAGTTTCCAGTGGCCTAGTCGGCTCCACGTGGGAGTCGGAAGAGGCCTGTGGCTCTGAGGTAGCGGGTGTCAGGGGCTGCGAAAGCGCCTCACTGAGAACCAGCGACAGGCCTAGCCGAAGTCTTGTCATTGGTTTTGGACCTCGGATGCCTGTCCTTTTTTGTCCTTATGCTTTTTGTAAATTCCGGTAGTTGGCTGTTCCAATGGCATTATATAATTAAATCTTCTGCCAAAATAATGAAATGCAAAATCATACTGACGCTTAATAGTGCGTTGGTTAAATCTAGCACAAAACCGACAACTAGCAACGTCGTGGTCAGGGCCTAGGCAAGGAATACAGAAAGAATGAAAATCCTTATGAGGTATTTGCTTCCCACAAGAAATACAATTAACTTTTTCTGACATCGGTCTGGAGCAAGAAAAAAGTTTCCCCAATGGGGTAGTTAGCTTTAATAAAGACTTTGGATCTGAAATTCAAACTTGAAAATCTCAGGAGTCGGCTGACCGGCACTTGCGAACTGCTTTTGATTCGGGCACTGCGCGGCAAGAAAGACTGAAGAAAATGGCATTTGCTGCATCTTTTATACCCCTGGTGCACTGACATCAGGGAGGAAGCGACAGCAACCGACGCCGGTCCAGGACTTTGGAATTCAGACCGAATGCGGCTAGCTTGCCAGCAGGATAACCCAATTGTAATGACTGCAAGTGTGAAACACGATGAACATCATTAACTGACCAGGTCCCCTTTCATGAGTGGCTGAAGCAAAATCAGTGTAGCTGATGCCCTCTCTGGTATGAAAACAAGTCTGACATCTGTTCCATTTCCTTACATAGACCCCCCCGCAAGACATACAGCTTCCATTTGTGCTGACCTGTTCAGTTTTTCAGCTACTACATCCTGAAAGCCAAGGTTTACACTTTCCTGGAGACCAGACCATAATACAAGGTACCAAGCTGGCAGAAAACTGAGTAAGAACTCTTGCTTGTTGAGAAAACCACATGGTACCTGGACCGAACAACATACTGAATATCGTGAGGTCATAAATGATAATTTTTTTCACATTTATATGTTTTGTTACTCATTTAACTGGGCCATCTTTCCTATATACTTAATTTATCAAAGATGGAAAAAAAGTCAGTCAGATTATTACTGGAGAGAGTATCATAGTCGATATATCCTGAGGTAAGCTAAGATATATGCAAACTAGAGAAATTCAGTTAGTATTTCACTGAACCAAACCATGTGTTTTACTGAGCATTTCTTATATTTGTAGAGGTATGGGGAATTAAACTATCTGAAACGTTTTATATAATGGCTTCTTCTTTCAGCTTTTCCCGGTTTGGGGTCGCCACAGCAGATCACCTGTCCGCTCATGACTGGCAGTGGAGTTTTACAGTGTCGAGTTGCCAGCCCGGTGCCCAACCTTCCACAGAAGGCACACACACACATGCACTTGCATCTAGGGCCAATTTTAGAGTGTCCAATCCACCTACAGCAGGTCTTTGGGATGTGGAAGGAAACCAGAGCACCTGGAGGAAACCCACACGACCACAGGGAGGACATGCAGACTCCACACAGAAGGTACCCCAGCCAATTTTTTTTTTTTTTTTTTTTTAAGAGGGATGCTAACTGCTTAAAAGCATGTTTTAAAGTGTGGTGGGTCTTTGGGCAACAGTAAGATACTATGAGTAAACAAGAGAAATACTTTCCTTGCTGGGGGAAGTAGGATGTAGATTTGTTTGTGGAATGGGGTTCTGTAGATCTCCTTTTTCTTAAAATCTCTAAATATTGAAATGTTTTTACTATCCTGAAGGGAACCCATTCCTGAGTTAGGGTAGGAATCCAATTAAGTCCATGAAATTAGTATTGCTTTGATCTTTGGTGTTTGCTAAGACTGCTTACTTGTTCGCCCTGTTACGCCTACACCTATTAAACTATCTGGGTTTGTTTATTCCAGTTGCTTCTTGCCAATTCTGATATCTTAATTTTATGTCTGAGTATGCAGGACACTAACTGTTAGGTGTACAAACTTCACTTGGTAGTGGGTGATCCTGTCTGTGTGATGAGAATCTCAATTTCCAGTCATTCTTTGTGCTTTCAATGTTTCTGTATGCTACTTGCATGTTGCTGGACTTTTATTTGGAAAATAAATATGAAAGTTTCATTGAAAGAAAGAAGGAAAGGATAAGCAAACAAAAATGTATGAGTGTATATGAATGGAATAATTTGTATTGCTTATATCATTTGAATCAAGTGTGCCTTTTTTATCGCATTTTACAGATGTATAGCATTCACTTTTGGCAAAAATGTATAAAAACAAGCAAAGTTCCTGGATAAATCTGGTGTAGAGCACATCAGTAATTGATAAATTCTAGAAATCACAGCATAACACCAGAACACAGCCATGGGCTAAAAATATTTAATTGGAAGTAGTAAAACAGTAGTAAGCACTTTCACAATGAAAGTGCTCCACCAATCTGCCATTAACAAAATACACCAAATAGATATAGTACTGAGCAGCCTATCAACCCTATCCAATTAATAACAGCCAATGAAATCTTACAGTCAATCAAGCCACGTAAAAGCAACATCACTCATTTAAAAAAATACAAATAATAAGAAAAGAAAAAAAGTAAAAAATTAGAAAAAAGCGAGTTGGGGGAGAAAAACCCATTTATAAATTAATACTTCAGCCTACCTGCCCGTAGGAAAGGTTTCAATGTAACTGCATCATTTATTCCTGGCATTTTATCAGCCTCAAACTGAAGAATCCACTTCTGTTCACTTGACTCTGTCCTATTCTTTGTGTCACCCCCTCTGATATTGTTAGTAAACACTTCTAGCACAAAAAATCTAAACTTATGTTGTGGACCAAATCCTAACATCTCTAATATGTTCTAAAATACGCTCTTTAAAGAGCGATTGGTCTTTCTGATATAATACACATGGAAGAACACACAGTAGCTAAAATAGACTACACTGCGGGTCCAGCAAATGGCGTAGAACTTGCACTCTATTTGGAAACCCTCACTAGGGTGCCTATAGCTGGGTCCCACTTATGTGTGATTGTGGCAACATGCAGAGCATTCCCTACATTAATACGACCCCAGGCCTCTGTGAATCAACAAAAGTGCCATCTTTATAAAGTCTTCAGCAAAGTTGTCTCTCTAGTGATAAATTATTCCTAAAGGTAAAGAGGGGCTTATCTCCAACTACTTCCCTGAGCTGATCTGATGCTTGTAATATATTCCAGTTTTTCTTAAATATATCACAGAAAACACTGACATCAATGGAGAATGTCAGTGGAATCCTGATATTACTGTCAGTACTCTGATTCTTAGTCTAAGTATTCACTACATCAGAAAAATAGGTTCCACCCTTAAATTCTCGCTCTTTAAGACACTGATCAATACAGTGGTTCAATTCTCTCACTATATAAACCCCAGATAGAAACTCACTTTTAAGTTGCTGTAGGGCTACCCTCATCTGCGTATCTTCACTATGTAGCCTCATTCTCAGAACCTGGCCTCTTACTATGTTCCTAGCCACGTGTCTAGGATGCATACTAATTTTTGTGTAGATGGCATTCTTATGTGTAGGTTTCCTATATAAACTGGTACTCACAGATCCAAGATCTGTCTTCCTAACAGTCACATCAAGGAAATGTATTTCTTCTCTTGAGTGCTGACAGGTGAAGTCAGTGCTGGAAGTGTGATGAGCTGACAAACTTTTGGGATTCCCTACAGACCGTTCTGTTGGAGATGCTGGGTGAGTGGATTGCACTGACTGGAGATATAATTTTTTTGAGTTATGCTACAGAATCAGAATTGCCTAGACATAATAAAAGTCTTGCTGGGTCTAATTATGGTGGCTAACAAAAAAGCAATTATTAGAAAATGGAAATCGAAGCCTAGACCAACTTTACTAGAAGTAGTGAATATAATGACAGAGATAAAACAACTGGAATTGGGATCTGTAGGAAAAGGAAGGTACAAACTACATAGGAAAAAATGGGAATTGTGGGAACAATATATGCAGAGCAGGAACGAGGTTTAAGAGGGTCCCTATTATTTATTTGAACTTTTCTAAGTTTGAATGTCATATGGTCGACACCATATGACCGAACTATGAAAAGTTCGAAGGTTAAAAGCAACGGCTCTGTATGGCGCAGAATGGGAAAATTTCCCTTTTCTGCACTGAAGTGCGATTTCAAAGTTGGTACATTTAAGTAGTGGGGTGTGGGGAGTCGAGGTGGGCTAGCCTTCCTGCTCAGAGCATTCAGGTAAGTTTTTTCCTTTTTTTAATTTTTTATTATATTTTCGAAGTTTCAAACGTCACTCATATGTTCTTGAACATATGAGGTTTGAAGTTTTGAAACTTTGAATATATAATATAGACCCGGTTTAAGAGGCAGGATTTGAATGAGCGATATAATGCTTAACTGACAATGACTGGATGAAGTGATGTATAATGTTTACAACTACAGTTGTTTCAATGCTGTCTGTGATATAAACTGTTTGCAAATAAAGTGATATAATTCTGTGTTTTTTTCATTTATGTTGTTGTCTTTCGGCTTTTCCCAGTTAGGGGTCGCCACAGCAGAACTCCGGTCCGCTAATGATTGGCAGATAGATTTTTACGTGCAGAGTTAACAGCCCTGATGCACAACCTTCAACGAGTTTGCCTTTGTCATGTGTGTAAATTTAATAAAGATGTTTGAAAAAAAAAAAAAAGAATACCCCAGGAGATAGTACAAAGGAATGTAAAATAGATTTTCTCAAAAAATAAAGGATAAATAAGTTCCATAAAAAGCCATCTGATCAGGAAAGTTTCACTAAAAATACCTTACAGCCCTTCAAGGAGATCAACAAGGAAATCTGAAACTCCTGGTCGAAATTACTGAAAGATGCCAGATGAACCTTTAAAAACTCAACTAAATCCTTAATCAAATATTTGAGTAAGGTATTTCAGAAATGAAGGAGCTGGGACAGAAAAATGGTACCAAACCTTTTTCTAAGGCTCAAACAGGGAAACACATCCATTTCTTTTGCTGAATTTCCTAGTAAAAGGCGATTAAATTGAAGGCATGCCGGTGTGGGTGGGGCATGCCAAATGGGGCAAGTTAGCAGGTTTCTGAAGGGTTTCAGTTCTTCTCCAGGAGGTAAAGTCAAAACAAGGGGCTATAAAATTAATTTGTCCTTGTACAGCCTTGCTTTCTTTAAGAATTTGGGAATTAGGAGAAACAGCGGGAAAGCACAGAGGAAAAGCTAGAGGCCACTTCATAAATTAGAGTACTCCTAAATCACTATTCCCAGAGGGAGAATTAGACAAAGTTGCTGAATTTGGTGTTTGGCAGGAAGGCAGAGAGATCACAGTAAAGCTAATTCGATGGCAGAAAAGGAAAGCTGCTAAAATCTCAGTGAGGAACCTATCAGCTCACCCCTCTTTCACTTCCTATTACCTCTCAAGATGTCCCAGTAAGTGATACTTGCCCTGCATTCACACTGGAGCAAGTCCGGAATGCACTGTCAAATGCCAAGAATAGTGCATCACTGGCATCTGATGATATCCCAGTGTGCATTTAAAAATAACATGAAGCATCAAATATCTGCTCCCCTAACTATGTTGTTCAACCTCAGCCTTCACAAAGGCTTTGTACCAAGTAGGACAGATATGCTCATACTCCTGTACAAAAGAGGGCCTTCCACTGACCTGGGTAATTGCAGACCCAGAAGTCTGACCAGACTCACTAGTAAGGCCATGGAATCAATCAATAAGGACATATGGAACCACTAAACACTGGACCCATCCTAGTATGGGTTTGTCAAAGCCACGTTTTGCTTACTCAAAACTATGACTTCTTTGAAAAGGTCATCAACGTAATGGATGAAAGCAAGATGGTACATACTGTCTACCTAGATCTAGCTAAAGCATTTGAAACACTACTTCATTCAGACATACTGACTAAACTTATCCAGTTGGGATTAAACTCCTATCTCCCCCACTGGATTGTCAACTGGCTCACAGATGGAACTCAAGAGGGCAATATAGGGTAGACTAACTCCAGAAAAAGATCAGTCATCAGTGGAGACCAATAGGACTCGGTACTGGAAGGTCTTCTGATTGGCATATATTTCTCTGAAAAAGGCAAACATCAAAGGCCTCTGGCCGACTATGTCTGAAGATGACTGGAATTTAAGAGCAGTCACTGAATCCCCAAATGACTCACCCATTCTTCAGGAAATATTGTCCCAAACAAACTGGTGAAAGGGTCATGGACTACAATAAAAGGTTACGTCTTACCATAACTTGGCATTTGTGTTGCATTCCTTCATTCCTTCTGACAGCAGGGTCTCGGATCTGACCTTCTGATCCCGCCCAGTCATATTCTAAAGACTTGGATCCAACCCTCAAGCTCCTCCCTCTCACCCATAATGCATTACATTTACCCAAACACCTCAGATAGAGTTTGCTGACTCCATATATCCAAGACCAACACAGCAAAGGAACGGCAGATGAGGCTCAGACATGGGACATACAAGTCCCTTCATAATTCAAGTTCCTCTAGAAGAAAAGAGGCAGGAGGATGGTTGGGTGGGAAAGTGAGGAGGAATAAAGGAAGACAACACAGATGCCAAGTTATGGTAAGACATATCCTTTTAATTTGATGTTATCTTCTTCATTCCACCTCACAATAGGGTCACAGTCCCCAGATACGTAGCTCACAAGTGGCCCTCATGGAAGGATATTCTTAAGCACCAACGGACCAAAGGAGGCCCTGCTCCAGGATATTACATCCAACTTGTAGTGCGATACAAATGTACAATTGCTAGACCATGTCGCTGCTGTGTAAATGCCATCAATGGAAATTCTAGAACAGAAAGGTGCAAAAGTAGCCATAGCTCTGGTGGAATGTGCCCCGGGAGATCTAGGCAATTCCAGTCCTTCGGGTGAGTAAATGCATGAGATGCAGTCAGATATCCATTTTGCCACGGCAATTTTAGTCGCCGCTTGTCTAAGTCTATTAGATGAGAAAGCTATGAAAAGCTGATCAGACTTCCTGTGTTATTTGATCTTGTGCAGTTAAAAATGGAGTCATCTATGAATGTCTAGAAGCTGGAGAACATACTCCCCTTTAAGAACACTGGCAATTAGCTGGATTGATTAATATTGTTCTGGGTAGCTACTTTGGCATAAAGGATGGATTGGTGGGTAAGGACACACTGTCTTTATGAAAAAGTATGCAAAGGAGGTTTGGAAGATAAGGTTTGTAGTTCAGAAATCCTCTTGGTGGAAGTTATCACCACCAAAATGACCGTCTTCCATGAGAGAAACTTCATATTGCAACTTGCTGCTGGTTCGATGGGTCCCTGGGTCAAAGCCTGCAACACAAGAGTGAAGTCCCAAGGGGGAGATGAGTCCTCGATTGGAGGCCTTAATAAGAAAACACCTTTCATAAAGGATTTGCATAGTCTAAAAGTGAACAGAGAATGGGACTGACTTGCAGTATGAAAATTGGAAATAGTAGCTAATTGGAGTTTGGCAGTCAAGAAGCTAGCACATTCATCGAAAAGGTACCTAAAAATAACAAAACGTCCGAAACCGCTGATGAAAAAGGATCAATGTTCCTGCTCATGGCCCAAATAACAAATAGTTTCCACTTGCTGGTGTAGATTTTTTTAGTGGAAGCCTTTTGATGAGGCTAGAAGAATTTTTCAGACTGGGGCCTTAAGCCTGGACTGTCTCACTAGGGTTGGAAGTGGAGAAACCTTGCAGTCAAATTTGAAGGCTCAAAGATTTGGATACTGCATCCCTGACGGATAAGAAAGTAGGTCCTGACTTGCCTCCAGTAACCAAGGAGGATATTTCAGATGAGACAATAGGAAGGTGAACCACACCTGACTAGACCAGAAAGGGGCAATGTCTGAGCTTTTCATCCCGCTTGCATTCTGAAGAAACTTTGGGGTGAGCAGAACAGGAAGGTAAGGATACAGGAGACCCAGGGGCTAATCATGGACTAGATCATCCCTCAGAGAGGATGCATTTGTTGCTGAGAGGACAGGCAAACAGGTTGCAGTAAGGTTGACCCCAATGGTTAAAGATCATGTCTACCACTGACTGACTAAGGGCCACTTGTGCGGAACCAAGAGCAATTTGCAGAGTCTGTGTGCTAAATTGCTGGTCTTCCCCAGGATATGCATTGCACCTAGAAGGTGGTCTGAAGATATCTCCCACTCCTACACTCTCATGGCCTCACGGCACAAGGGGTAAGAACAGGTTCCTCTGTTTGTTGCTGTATCAGACAACAGACATGTTGTTGGTGTGTACTGCAACAGTCCCCAAGATGGAGAATGTCCTGAAAGGCTTGCAATGTTAGAAGGACTGCTCTCATCTCTAAGACACTAATATGCAATCTGGTCTCAGTAGGGGACCATGTGCCTTGGACCATCTTCCCAATGTAATGCCTCCCATCCAAACTGGGAAGCGTTTGTGGTCATGGTGGCTATAGGGGGATTGTTCAAAAATGGTCTGCCTAGAATGAGGCTGTCCGAGTGTATCCACCAACTGAGGTGACGCCTGCAAAAGAGAGTCAACCTGATCTGAAGGGACAGTTCTGAGAGAGGATGGACCACTGTGCTGCTAATGTCCACTGGAGAACTTGCATGAAAAATCTGGCTAGAGGAATTAACAGAATAGCTGCTGACATGGATCCTAGGGTCCCTGCAGGATCAATCCAGCAGTGGGTGGTCTGTTGGGCTAACAATTCCTGCACCCAATTCCTCAGAGTGGTTACTCGCTGTGAAGGAAGAGAAGCTACCTGATCCCTTGTGTTGAGCTGCATAACTATAAATTCCAGGTTCAGGAGTGAGGTTGGATTTGTTCATGTTTATGGTGATGCCCAGAGTGTGTTATAACTGGATTAAGCAATCCTTGGCTTGGATTAGCCAATGCTTGATGGGAGCGGTCAGAAGTCAATAGTCTAAATATGGAAACACCAATTGACAACTCAGCAGAAGTAAAGGCAACTGACAGAACTAAGTTAAGAACAAAGATAAATTAAACCTTAAGTTTTAAGATTTAAGTTCTTAAGACTGAAGTTTAAAGTTTTAGATTTAAGGATTTAAGCGAACTACAAGAGAAAAACTAAACATATATATATATATATATATATATATATATATATATATATATATATGGGTCTACCTGATAACACCGGCATGCCAAAACACCGGCAACGAAATAAGACACGACAAAACCAAAAGAAACCGAAAAAAGTTCAAAAACAAGAAACTTCACATGCCCGACAAACCACAATCCTGACAATCAACAAAACAAATACCTTTCCCAAAAAACACACACACAACACAAGCACACCAAAAGCCTTACAAACCTACACTAAACCTTACATACACAACTATCTATGCACTAACCTTAACCCAAACCCTAACCCTAAGGTCCGTCACTATCACACACTTACCTTACCTGCACCCTAACCCTTAAGTCTGTCACTATCGCACACTTACCTTAACCGTAGCCTAACCCACTTAATCTGCCCCTAACCCGCAAGTCCGTCACTATCGCACACTTACCCGCACCCTAACCCACTAAACCTGCCCCTAAACCTAAAGTCCGTCACTATCGCACACTTACCTTACCCACACCCTCACCCTAACGTCCATCCCTATCGCACACTTACCTTAACATGTCAGTGTTCTCAGCGTCGGGATTCTCAACTGTCTGTCTTCTCCGTTGTCGGTGTTCACATTGTCGGCGTTTTCAGGTAGACCCATATATATATATATATATATATATATATATATATATATATATATATATATATATATATATTTTTTAAACAGGAAAAGACTCACAGAACACACGCATTCTATGTAGAGAAAATAACGGAGCAAGAACTTACAGAACATCTAGGCTACACTACGAGAAAAAAATTGAGATAAAGATACCCTTAGCTTGAGAGCACGAGATCTGAATTTGGTATGCTGAAGCATCAAACAGGATCTGAGGTACTTGGGTGGATGTAGTGCATTACGGGCAAGAGGGACGAGCTTGGAAGTCGGATCCAAGCCTGTCGAATGTGAGCGAGCAGAATACAAAAGCTGGATCCGAAACCCTAATGTGAGGGGGAATGAATAAGACAACATAAGATCTAAATGTTGACAATACACCCCTACAAGTAGACCTTGTAGTTCAGAATGTGGGAACATACATGAACAAGAACCTTACATTTGACCAACATGTGTTTACAGAGGTAATAAAGTCCTTCTATACTATACAGTTTATAAACAAAGGGATAGGTCTCCAAGTCCAGGGATGCCATTGTCCCCCCTTTGCTCTCATCAAGCTAATCATTGAGTACAATGCCTCCTTTGGCATGTATGTGGCCAGGCATATGCAACGAATCGAATGCCCACAGAGGTTCTTTGCAAAGATGATACAGGACCTAAAACAAGTCCTACATGGACTGCCTCAAAGTGATGTCACTGTCTTCGGTATCCTACAGACTGCCAACAGAGGACCTGTGTCTGGCTTATAAGGCATCCACTGACCCTATACTGACAGACCTACTGCACATCTGCAAGTCAACTTGTATTAGATATAATAATTCAGAGACCTAAACCTCTTCTGTAACTTAAACAGAACAGTTCAGGGAAACAGGTACATGTCTCAGAGGGCACCAGTACTCTGGAACAGATGACGACTCCATGTAATACAAAGTTTATCCCTGCCTCTATTCAAGGGTGACCTTTATCTATGGATGGGAAATAAAGAAATTTAACTTAGGACTGTCTTCTGTACAACTCATGTGCAGGGACAGCAATTGAATGCTCTTCCTACAACATGGCCTTATAAACGCTCAATGGTATTCCCAAGAAATAATCTCTCTCTCACCCAGAACTAATCACTATCCTATGGATATAGTCTATAAATGTAGACCTTGGAACCAGGTATGGGTAATTTTAAATAATAGGGTAATTGGCCAGGCTTAATGGCCCACAAGGATAACTAGCCTACTATTCACCTATGAACCTATCAGTGATCTAAATGAACACTGCCAATATAATCTGACAGCCACCTGGACAGGATGATCTTGGAAACTTTTAGGCCTGATTTGTTATGAGCAAAAATGTAAGCTATGAACTGGAGTACTACTAGAATTGGAACTGAAAGAGTGCCATGTCCTTGAGTAACTATCTAGAGTGAGAACTCAGTCCACTGATTTTACACATTCATCCAGTGGAAGGCTTCTGGCAGATACAAGATCTGGACCCCCCTCACCCCGAGAATAAGCATGGTTGGCCCCTGGTTATCAAGAGAAGTGAAGACACCTACGCCACAGCTCTCAATCGATCGGAGACAAATCTCAACAGAATCAGGGAAAACTCCTCAAATAATCAAGGACTATCAGGGACATTTTCTAAATATTTGCAGTATTAACCTGAAACATTTGCAGAATAAGAGAATGTGGATTAATATAGGTTTTCTGACGTGAAACGTCTATAACTCTGAATTACTATAATTATTTATTAAAGGCAATTCACCACCTTTTATTCAGCACTGACCAGTTTCAGGGGGATTAAGAGGGACAGACCTAAAATCGGAGGAGTCTATATCAGGGACAGCTGAGATGTCTGACCTAGGCTGAAAACGGTCATGCTGCAGGAGATGCGTATGGATTGAAATGAATGTACATAACTTGATTAAAAGAGGATTTCAGTGTTGATATTTGGTAAATTATCTTGGACACGGGAAAATGAGTGCTATAACACTGACAGAAACAGGTGCTCCAATTATGGCAGAAGAGGGAAAAAATGCAATAATAGAAGATATGGTTCAGTGAGTGGATATTGGAAAGGAAAGAGATTTACCCTGGCATGCAACATTTCCCCTAAAAAAAGAAGTTATGTACTCACTATAACGTTCCATCTGAGTAGTTACATTTCATTTTTCTGCAGCCTGTGGGTATTAAGATCCATATCGGATCAGAGCCGGCAACTTTTCAAGCATCTGTTCCAAGCTCCTCCCCCTTACCCATCACCATCTCCTACCTTCCCTCAGATCGAGTTTGCCACTACTCAACCAATCAGCAACTTAACTAAATAATAAACCCTGAACAGGTTCGGGGGAAGGAGGGTGGACGGTTGCAGAAAAATGAAGTGTAACTACTCAGATGGAACGTTATGGTGAGTACATAACTTCTTTATCTGAAGTAGTTACCTTCATTTTATCTGCAACCTGTGGGACTAAGTCCCCAGCTACTTAAACTCCTGGGAGGCCCTCATGGAAGGATATTCCTGAGCACCGAAGAGCCAAAGGATGCTCTCCCTCTAGAGATCAAATCCAACTTATAATGAGAAATGAAGGTATGTGACCTTGCCCAGGTTACTGCCGCACAAATGTCATCCAGTGGAACCCTAGACCAAAATGCAGCAGAAGTCGCCATAGATCTGGTAGAATGAGCTTTAACAGGACCAGGCGGAGACAGACCTTTGTCTTTATAAATTTGCAAAATACATTGTGTAATCCACCTAGCTAAAGAAACCTTGGAGATGGCTTTGTCCAGAAAGGGTTTAGAAAAGAACACAAATAACTGGTCAGACTTACAGAAGGGCTTTGTACTGTGTAAATAAAAATGAAGCTGTCTATGAACATCTAGTAAATGCAGCTTATATTCACCCTTGTTCTGAAAATTTGGAAAGAAAACAGGCAGGTTAATTGTTTGATTAATGTTTGATTCCGTAGCTACTTTTGGTAAGAAGGAAGGGTTTGTGCGGGGAGAAACCCTATCCTTAAGGAAGATCAAGCAAGGGGGCATGGCAGACAAAGCTTGAATCTCAGAAACTTTCCTAGCCGACGTAATGGCTGCTAAGAAGGCAGTCTTCCTGGATAAGAACTTCAAATCTACTGATGCTGCAAGTTCAAAAGGAGGAGCAACTAAAGCCTGCAGAACCAAGGTAAGATCCCAAGGAGGAACAGAGTCCTTAATTGGGGGATGCAAAAGAAAGGTGCATTTAAGAAAAGCCTTACAAAGTCTAGACGAGGCCAGGGCATTCATGTCTTCGCCGACATGGAAATTCGAGATAGCTACCAGTTGTACTTTCACCGTGGAGGAACTAGCCCCTTGTTGAAAAATATTGGCTAAGAAATCCAACACTGCAGGAACAGGGGCTGCAAAGGGATCCAGGTTCCTCTTAGTAGCCCAAACAGAGAATTGTTTCCATTTACTGCAGTAAATCTTCCTAGTGGAGGCCTTATGGGACACCACCAGAATAGTTTTTACTTAAGATGAAAGACCGGGAGTCCTGGCAATCACAGGAACTAGAGCACCCAAGCCGTCAGCTTGAGGCTTGTCCAGGTTGGGTGGACAATTGCCCGAGGGATGGGAAATTAGATCCGAGCAGGGATCCAGAATTCAAGGAGGAGCTAGAACATGAGACCAGAGGAAGGGGAACCACATCTGACGAGGCCAGAACGGGGCAATGAGGATTACTTTGCGACCCAGTCGGCAAGCTTTCTGAAGAAACTTCTGAATGAGAGGCAATGGGGGATAATCATACAGTAACCCGGGAGGCCAAGCATGGACTAGAGAGAGTCTCTGGGGGGATCCCCTGGTGAGGGGATCAAAGCGAAGAACTCGCTGCACTTCGCATTGGAAAGAGATGTGAAGAGATCGCTGCAAGGCTGGCCCTACGCAAAGAAGACCTGCAGAAGTGGAAGCTGCTTTAGTTGAGTGGGTCCTAACTCTGAGGCGGAACCTTGTATTACTTTTTGTTATTCCTTTCATGGCAATGTGCAATCCACTTAGAAATGGTTTGCTTAGAAACAGCCTTGCCCTGGGCTCCAGGGGCAAAACTGACCAATAACTATTGATTTCCAAAGGCCTTTAGTCCTGTCCAGGTAAAACCTGAGCTATCTGTGCACATCACGAGAATGTAGGATCCTTTCACCTCTATTTCGAGGATTAGGATAGAAGGTAAGAAGGTGTATGGACTGACTAAGAGTGCGGCTAGAAACCACCTTAGGCATAAAGGAGGGGCTGGTTCTCAGAGGGACAATTTATGCATGGAAAATAAGAAAAGTCTCCACAGCCATCAAAGCTTGCAGCTCCGAAACCCTCCTTGCTGAAGTTATAGCCAAGAGGAAGGCAATCTTCCAAGAAAGAAACTTTAAATCAGTAGTGGCAGCTTGCTCAAAAGGAGGAAGAGCGAGTTTCTCTACAACAAAATTAAGATCCCAGGCTGGAGTAGGTGCCCTTATGGGAGGTTTTAAGTTGCAAGCACCTCTGAGAAACATTTTCATCAGGGGATGAGAGAAAATGGGTTGTTCAAAGGAACAATGAGCAGAAATGGCTGAAGCATGGATCTTGATAGAGGAAAAAGAAAGACCACCCTGAAGCAAATCAGTCAGGTATTCCAGGATCAGAGGAAGGGTAGGCTGAGAAGAAGATTCCCCTCTAGCATGCATCCAATGAGAGAATCTTTCCCATTTGCCAGTGTAGGACTTCGTAGTGCTAGGCCTCCTGGCCTCCCTCAGCACATCAACCACCTGCTGGGAAAGGGAAGAAGAAAAAAATGGAGTCATACAATGAGGCATGCTGCCAAATGGAGAGACTGAAGATGAGGATGTAGAATGTTTCCCCCTGTCCTGAAGCAACAGATCTGGCTTCAGAGGAAGATGTCAAGGAGGAAACTGGGAAAGACTGCGAAGCAGTGGATACCAATGCTGTCTAGGCCAGTCCGGAGCTTTGAGAACAGTCCTTGGTCGTTCGTCCCTGATCTTCAACAACACTCTGGGAAGAAGAGGAGGGAAGACAAACTGACAGCAGCGTCCAAGGGAAGGACAGAGCATCCACTCTCCAGGCTCTACTGTGATGCTGTCTGGTGCAAAAAAGATAGAGAAGATGGTTGTCTGGGGAGGAGAAAAGATCCACCTGAGGTGTGCCCCACCGTTGAATAATGCTGTAAAAGACTGCTCTGTTCAGCTGCCACTTGTGAGGATACAGGGTTTGTCTGCTCAACTGGCCTGCCAAAACATTGAGCCTTCCTGGAAGAAAATGAGCTAGGAGATGCAGGCCCAGGGATGGTGCTATGGACCAAAGATTCATGCCCTGCCTGCACAGGGGGTAAGTATGAGTCCCTCCCCCTGCTTGTTCATGTACCACAACTGTGGTGTTATCTGTCCTGATGAGCAGGGTCCCTGGAGAAAGAAGATGCTTGAAAGCCAGTAAGGCCTGCTGAACTGCTATCAACTCCTTTAGATTTATGTGCAGATGAATCTGCTGGGCATTCCAATGTCCCTATATGCATGTGCCATCCAGGTGAGCTCCCCAGGCGTAGTCCGATGAGTCTGTGGTAAGAACTTGAGTGGCAGGAGGTGGGCGAAAAGACACGCCTTTATTTTGTAGGCAGGCTGTTGCCCACTATAGAAACTCTGTTTGTAGACATGGAAGCAGAGGAATCAACAAATCCAGGTCCTGTGTGTGCTGACACCAAATGTTCTTGAGGTACCATTGCAACTTCCTCATATGCAGTCTTGCATATGGAATCATGAGAATGCAAGAGGCCATGTATCCCAGAGCTTGCAGGTATTTCCTTGCAGGGAGCTGGGAAAGGCTTGCCAAGTACTTGAAGTAAACAAAGAGTTGTCTGCTTCTCCTGGGTGAGATATATCATCTGGGTGGCTGTGTTCAGACTCGCTCCCAGGAATGTTATCTCCTTGGATGGCACCATCGATTTTTCCTCGTTGAGAGTGTAACCCAGGGAAGAGAAAAGAATCTTCACAAATTCTAAATCCTTTAACTGCTGTTCCTGAGAATTTGCTTGAATCAGTCGTCCAAGTATGGATAAATCTGAATTTTCTTCTGTCTGCAAAAAGCAATAACTGGAGCCAGGCACTTTGTGAAAACTCTGGGAGCAGTAGATAAGCCAAAGGGCAGCGCAAAGACTTGATAATATTACTTGCCCACCCTGAAACAAAGGTATTGCCTGTAACTTTCCCCGATAGGGATGTGCAGATAAGCTTCTTTGAGATCCAAAGTTACCAGCCAGGAATCATTTTCTAACATTGGCAGCAACTGATGCAGGGTGAGCATTCTGAACTTTGTAATTACCAAGAAAGAGTTCAGGATGGGTATATCTAGGATGGGACGCCAGGTGCCTTCCTTTTTTGGAACTAGGAAAAGTCTGGAATAGAAACCCTGGCCTACCTGCTGAGCAGAAACTGATTCTATTGCTCCCAGAAGAGAAACAAAATTTTTTTTCTACTTCTGCCCTTTGGTTTGGAGGAGCGTCCGAGAATCCTTTGGGAACTGGGAAGGTATGGAAAGAAAACTTGTGCCCTAGGGATACAGTTCTGAGTACCCATTTGTCGCCCATAATAGTGGCCCAGACATTTGCAAAGAGGGCCAGCCTTCCCCCTAAAGGACTCTCCAGGCAGGCAAGAACAGGCAGAAGTTGGAAAAGTCATTGAGAGTGTTTTGATTGAGATGCAGGCTTAGAACTTCCCGTCTTAGAAATGGAAGCCTGCCAGCGCTTAGACCTTTGAGGGGTAGCCACCTGCCCGTTAGAAGATTTGTAACCTCTAGTCCTAGAACGGTTCTGTCTGCTGGTATCAGGAAATGTCCAACTCTTAGAAGGGTAATTCCTGCTAAAGCGAGGAGGTTGAACTTGCACAAAATCCTTATCAGTTTGCATAGACTTGGCCTTATCCTCCATCTTCTTGAGCACTTCCTCTGCTTTGCTGCCAAAAAGACTATCTTTATGCAAAGGTACATCCAAAAGCTTAGCCTTGACAGGCTCTGGAAGGGGCTGTTCCCTGAGCCAAGCGTGCCTTCTAAACAGATCCAGTAGCTGTAGCATTGCAGGAGGTTTCTAGAATGTCAAAACCACAATGTAAAGAATGTTTATTGACAAGACTGGCAGAATTCAGCAAATCCTG
The DNA here is from genome assembly GCF_019279795.1 of Protopterus annectens. NCBI lineage: Eukaryota > Metazoa > Chordata > Ceratodontiformes > Protopteridae > Protopterus > Protopterus annectens. Next base: position 404,470,376 of record NC_056741.1, read on the forward strand.
CATATCCTTACCCTCCACCAAAAGAGGCACACTTGCTATCCTAGACTTAATAGCTTCTAAGGTGTGCTGCTGGTACTACAGCATATGAAAAAGACAATTAGTAAACCGAATAGCAAGAGTGGCAGAGGTATAAACTTTTTTATCCCACCTATCTAGGTTCCTAGATTCCTTGTCAGAAGGAACAGGATTTTTGGTAACAGTGGCCTCAACTCCTTTAGGGCCTTGAGAAATAACCTCAGGACCAGCCAACGGATTCCTGAAAAGAAACAGATGAGAATCAGGGACCCTACAGTACCAGTCAGGTTTTCTGGGAGCAAGAGGAATCTAATTTGGAGTCTAGGAATTTTCCAGAAAAACATCATCAACCACTTCCAACACTGGGGGAATAGCCAGAGGCTTATGCTGAGGTAAATCCAAAAACTCCCTAATTCTTTTCTTAGATTGGGGATAATCCTGACTTTCCCATTTAAAATGCTCCCTGAGAGTATTCAAAGTATTACCAAAAGAGAAATCTTCTGGAAGAGAGGCATAAGGGATAGACTCCTCTGCATCAGAATCCTCAAAAGGTGAAAAAGCCTGAGAAACATCCTCCATCAGCAGAAATGCTGGAAGAATCGGAACCAGAAAAAGACAAAGCCTCAGGAGAAATATCCCTACTCCTTTTAGGAGGAGGCTGAGAATCCCTAGTAAGAGTGAAGAGGTCATTAGCCATTTTAACCATTTGGGATTGAGGGGAACGAGAAGAAACTGGAGCCTGCTTTTTTCACAGGCTTACGACTGGAAGATTCACCTGTAAGCCTGCGTCAGCTTAGCGGCTCTGGATCCAGCTGAAGAGGCGATAGGCAGAAGGTCAGAAGGCAAAATGGAGGCTGGAGGCCTAGGGGACTCTGAAATGGTCTCAACAGAGGCCTGCGGTTGAAAATCCATGGACTGCAGGGGCTGCAAAGGCGAACCCTGAAGACCAGCGGACGCCAGATCGACAAACTTAGGCCAAACTCCAAAAAGTTTAGCTAAAAGCTTAGCCCGATGACGAATAGTACGCGGATTAAAGGAGGCACAGAGATCACAATTAGGAACATCATGGTCAAGGCCTAAACAAATAATACAATGGGAATGAAAATCTCTATGGGGAATCTGCTTTCCACGGGTAAGATAATTATTAACCTTTACTGACATACATTAAGGCAAGAAAAGAGGATCCCCAATGGGGTACTTCGCTGTTAGTTGACGTCAACTCTGTAGTCGGAAACAAAAAAAAGGTAAACTGCCGACTGGCACTCGTGCAAGAAATTCTTCGGCTCTGTGGCAAGAAAGACTGATTAAGTGATGTCGGCTGCCTCCTTTTGTATCGGAAGTCCTGACGTCCTTTACAACCGATGACAGCTGACATTATATTTACTTACCTCTGGTATTCTGGCCGATCGAGGGCTACCGGGAGCTGGATAACCCATTGGTTAGGACTGCAACAGTGAAACACAATGAACATCCAAAGCAAGATCTTCAAGGAAAAACTAACTTACCTGGTGGAAAACTGCCATTAATAGGCTATATAATAGGAAAAAAAAATTGCTGTCTAAGAGCAGGAAGGAATGGTCTCAAAACTGGAAACACTCCGTCCTCAAATAAGCAAATAAGACTCCTAGTGATGCCCTTCAAATCTAATTATGAATCCAAATTAGCTTCCCTAACCAAGGATAACCACAAGGGATTCTTTAGTTACATCCTTAACCTCAAAAGTAAGGCTCAGATTTGCGCTGAATAGCTACTGATACTATATATATAGCACCTGTGGATATAGCAAACCTGCTGGCTGACTGGTTCAGTGAAAACTTCACTCCATTGTCCCTGTCACATATACCCCAAAGTATCCCAAACACTAATCCCCCACTAAGTATCTCTGAGAAACAGGTCTTAAATGCCCTCTCCAAGGCCACAAACAGCCTCTACAGGACCAGACAACATCCTGGGCTATGTTCTACATGAGTTAAAACAGGAATTAGCATTACCACTGAGCACATATTTCAATCATACCCTAAGCACTGGCTTTGCCCCAGTGGAATGGAAAACAGCTACCGTCATCCCTTTGCACAAAAGGGGTGCATCCACAGACCCCAGGAACTACAGACCCATTAACCTGACCAGCCTTATGTGCAAGGCCATGGAACGAATCATCATGGACCATATTAACAGCGATATAGGAAATCTCCAAATGTTCAACCCCACCCAGTGTGGCTTTGTCAAGGGGAGATCATGCCTGTTAAACTTGATGGACTTCTTCGAGACAGTCACCAAAGCCCTACATAAGGGCAGGTCTGTGCATATGGCCTACCTAGACTTAGCCAAGGCCTTTGACACAATCCCCCAATCAGACATCACTGATAAACTCACCCAGCTGGGTATCAACCCATATATTTTCAGGTGGTTTACGAATTGGCTCATGGATAGAACTCATATGGTCAAAATAAGGGACTCCACCTCCTCCAGTGGACCCGTAACCAGTGGTGTTCTACAGGGATCAGTTCTGGGACACCTACTGTTTGGAATCTACTTCTCTGAAGTGGGGGCTAAAACTAAAGGACTGTGGCTAACAAAGTTTGCTGATGATGGCAAACTGGGAGCCATCATTGAAACCCCTAGCGATGTCAACATCCTGCAAGAAGGTCTTACGCAGACTAATTACTTGTGCTAAAGTCATGGTGTTAATGCATTTTTTTTTTTTTGCATTAAGTTTATCATCCCCTTCGGCAAAGGTGATGTTCCTGCAAACTACCACATCAATAGCAATAACCTAAAGCACACACAGTCAGTGGTGAGAGACCTGGGCATACACGTGGACAGCAACCTTAACTTCGATCACCATGTCTCCACAGTGACAAGAAGGGCATTTTATACTGCTCATCTCATAAGTAAGGGCAGAGCCTCCAGGAAAAAAATAAGTTATAACTCCCCTGTAGTCTTCCCTCATCAGGCCAGTAATACAGTTCTACGCTCCCTTTGGTATGCGCCTTTCCAAACACCTGCAGAAATTGGAGAGACAACAAAGGTTGCTTACAAAGAAAATTCAGGGTCTTCAAGATCTGTCTTATACAGACAGACAGACTGAAATCATTGTCACTTTACTCTATCATACAAATTGCTCAGAGGTGACCTGTGCCTTGCATAAAGAGCAATCTCTGACCCACCTTTAATGGAAATGCTGCACATTTGCAAGTCAAATGGCACACGGGTCACCCACTCAAAGGACCTTACCTGGTATATGACATCAATAGAACTTGCTGGAGAGAGATAGATTTGTCTCACAGAAGTTGCCCTGCCTTTGGAACAAGCTTCCTACTCATGTTAAACATTGGCCCTCTCACTGGCCCTATTTAAGTGCAACTTGGACGATTGGATGGGTAACTGGAAATTCACCCTGAGGGTTCCACATGTCCCTCTTGGACAGGGGCAACAGGTGCTGAGTTTAGTGTCAACATGAACCAGACACCCTTGGGAACACAGGTTGAACTTGGCTAGGCTTGTAAGGGCCCTGGGACAGCCAAGTCTAATGACCTCCTATGAAAATTCTCAACCCTCTACTGGGAGCAAAAAATAAAAATAAAGAATGGCACTCAGCACCCATGCAGAGAAAAACTTTTCCCATGTCAGACAACCTTAACAATGCACTATTTCTAACTGCAGTCTATTCCAAAATAACATGTGACCAAAGGTATGATGTCCTTCAGACAATCCATGTCTCAAATAACCATTTTTAAACTGAGACAATTAACTCTTCAAACTATGTTGCAGAAAAAAAGCTTACATTGGAAATTAGTCTAGTAAAAGAAAACCCAGAGAATCTACAGTATATTGTGGTCAGCGACAAAACACAAAACAAGCAAAAAATCTAACAAAAAAAACCTCAGCTAGAGTGCCTTACTGAGAAGGGGGCTTGCATCCTTGGACTGCTAAAGTCACATGAAGAAGGAATACAGCACACTGGTTTCTGAATTTCTAGGTACAATGCTGGCTGGTGCATTTTTTCTTCCTTCATAAAGAGAGACAGGGAGAATGTTAAGTCTACATTTAGTTCCTTTGTTTAGAACTTTTATAGCAACATCTGTTTTGGGGGTAATTTTACTTTAGCATCAACTTTATGACAGCTTTCAGCAGCATATGCCATTATTGTAATAGTTGCATGCTTTTGCTGCAGTTTGGAACGCAAACAATGTATGTGTACATATGGAAGTATATATGTGTGTGTGTGTTCGTGTGTACATATATGTACTCACAAATCTATACTGACTACTCAAAACAAAAAAATTGGGTACAAAGTAACTGAAAAAATATGTTTACACTTAAAATTATTAAACAAGTTTTAAAAATTGGAAATACAATACTTTTAAAACCTGTTTTTTTTTCTTGTGGGGGGGGGGGGGGCAACACCCCCACAACCCTGCTACTTGTATTTGTCCACAGCACCCCCGACTTTAATACACCAACCCTCCAACCCTGACATTGCACTACAGTGGAGAAAGGGAAGATTCCCAATCTCCACTGTACCATAATCTCACACACAAGACTGTCAATTAGCAATCTTTTCATATTCGATTACTTTTGCCAGTCTTCTCTCTATTTGAACAAGTGATTGTTTGAACTGAGTGACACCCATGTATGTCTGCAGGTGTGTGTGTGTGAGAATGCTGCTGCCTCTGCAGCTTGGATGTTCAGGAGAATAAATGGTATGTCTTGAAAACTCAACTTTGTTCAGCCTTTTCAATTACTATACCGTATACCAGACACGCAGAGGTATGCTGTGTGAAGCAGCAGCCCAGACTATGAAATATACGCACATCAGTATTGGCAGCATTCATAAGGCCACTTCTGGGTACATAACAAATTACAAAACTATATTAGACACTTCCAGTCACACACAATCATAAGTACTTCAAAGATGAAGCATATTGCTAGAAGATAACCGTCACCAGTCTTACCAGCTGCTATACATACCACCACCACAATTCTCTGACAGTTGGATATAGATAAACAATCTGCTTGCAGAAACTTCCTTTGCTAATCTTATTCTAGTCTCATTTACTCTCAGACAGGCAGGCACCATCAGTAACAACGTAAAATAAGCAAGCTGCTTTATAAATTAATTTAGAAGTAAAAGTCTGTCTTCAACTGCATCATTTGTCTGGAGGCATAACATGGGCCTCACTTTTACCTGGGAAAACCGTGACTTTTTTTTTTTTTTTCCAGATACCATCTAGGGCGTTGGGATATTTTCTTAATATACGTCCGAGTGAATTAACACCAGAAACACCTTAATTACTCCATTTGTTTGCTATCCCATGATCCTCTGCCTCATTTTGTAGGTTCACTGGTGTACATTAGGCTAATGTCCACTAGGGCCCTTATAATCCTAGCAGTGCAACCTAAACATGACCCATTAATTTGCTTTATATAGGGTGTCTGCCCATCAGAGACATAGGTGGCAGACCAGGGGTCAATTTCATATTACCCATTCATTAGTCCAAATTGCACCTAAATAGGTATAGGGTGGAAATCTGCCTATCATGGATGGGGAGCCTGTGCCAGAAAATGGGAATTCTCCGAGAAACGCATCTGTCCCCATCATGTTCTGTTTGTGTCACAAGCAAAATTTAGGTCTTTTAACTTAGTAGTTCTGATACCGTTTGTTTTGCAGATGTATAAAAGGTTCATCAAAACAGGGTCCAGGGATACCCTGTATGCCAGGTGAAAATCACTTCTCAAAAGTCTGAATGATACCAAGTAAAGAAACATGGCTCTGAGGCAATCAGCACAGAACAATGTTTTTAATCCCTGTAGTCTTTGTAATGAACCTTTATGGATGTTCCATTTGCTACATTTATTTGATGAAGTACATACCAAAGTGGGCATTATACTCCTCTGGACCTAGATGCCATGCCCTTGTTTATAAGATGAGCAACATAGAAGAATTTTCTTATTATCTTGGACACATGTTAGTCAAAGGCTAGATTACTATCTACTCAAGTTCACAGATCCCTGAATAGTTTATCAACTTTTAGGTTTTAATGATGTAATTACCTGGAATGGCCAACTTTCCAAAAGGTACTACAATGCATTTCTTGGCATTAAGTTTTAAGCCATGGCTTTGGCACCAAGTGTTTATGATATACCTTCCAGAAGGGTGTTCTTGTCTGTGGGGGATTCAATGACTGCTCCCAGTTTGCAATATGTGAGCTTAGCAAGCCAGATGCCTTTGACACTGGCTTTGACATCAAAGTAGATGCAAAAGAAGAGTGGGTTTAACATAGAGCCCTGGAGGACTACACTGGAGACTGGCCTCTTTGTGGAGGTGGCCTCATGAAGTCTAACCTTCTGGTTCTTATCAGTAAGTGAGTTAGCTATCCAGTGTGCTATAAAGGGCTTTATACCTAGTTCAGTAAGTTAGCTGACAAGGCTCGAGTGGGGTATTGTATCAATTGCTTTATACAGATCTAGACAGGCAGTATGCACTGTTTCCCTCATTCATTGCCTTAATGACCTCTTCAAAGAAATCCACCAAATTCAATAAGTATGACCCATCTTTAACAAAACCCAAGTGGTATGGATTCAATGCCTGCTTGTCTCATGTCCTTGTTTGTAATTTCCATAATAATTCTTTACATGGCTTTTCAAATGAGACTAGTCAGACTAGTGGGTCTGTAGCTTCCAAGATCTGTTGACGGTCCTCCTCCTAAGGGGGATAAACTAACTCGGTCCTCCATTCAAGTAGCACAAAGCCTGTTTTAAGACTATAGTTAAATGATGACTCCAGGGGTCTTGATATTTCATATTTCAGGCTGTTCAGGAGGCATCCTCAGATGTTATTGGGGCCCACTGAGGCCGTGTTCTTAGGTTTAGTGAGCCCAGTCAGTACATGCTCCGTACGTACAGCCGGGGGGGGGGGGCAATGTTTGAGGGTATTTTGGGGGATGGATGGGGTGAGAAGGGGTAAAGCTGGAACTGAAGTTGTCCACTAACAGGTTCACTATATCACCAGGCTCAGTAAATGTGGCACCATAAAATCAACAGTTCAGTACACTTCTGAGTGCTGCCCTTGATGTTCCTGACATAGCTGAAGGTGGCCTTATGGTTACCTTTTACTGGAGGCCATCTTAACCTCAAAGTTGACTTGGCTTGACATAATTAGCCTTCTTAGCTGCCTATTTAGTTCAATGACAGTTTTTATCTTTATAGGAATTACCTTTCCCGATTTTTGCCATCATTTTTTTCCCTTTTGTTGTACATCTTGTTTAATTTGGGATGGCACCAGGAGGGATTGCTGCTGGGGCTAGGTTTGCCTGGGCTTACCTCTGTTAGGTATTCTATATAGCCACTGACATGGTTGTACAGAATTTCTGACAGCAATTCAGCAAAGGCTGCTGAATTCCTGGGGTTTGGAGTGGGACTGTATTTTGACAAATCACTGCTTAATAAAAGGTAATTTGACATGGAATGATTCTTAACTGTTACTCATTTTAATGGGATTACGTAATTGATTTTAATTTCGAATGACACAGCTTTATGGTCAGATTTTACAAGGGGGAGAACGAGACATTGGGAGAGTGCATCTAGTCTGGTCTAGTACATTGCAGCCTCTAGTGGGCATATTCACTTTTTGTCAAGGGTGTTTGTTTTTATGAAGTCCAGGAATCTCTGTGACTGTAGATTTGAGGCCTGTAGGATTTTCAGTCTGCAGAGGGGTAAAGTCTCCCATGAATAGGGTGTTAGGTTGGAAGGTAAATGTTTTCTGTAGGTCCAAGTATGAACTGTGAGCTTCCTGGGACATGGAGGGTGACCTATTGCTGGCTAGGATATGGAACAGGATTTTGTCTACGGTGATATGCAGGTGGAAGAAATCCAGCATGTCATGGGCTAACAACCACAAGGGCCTTTTTAAGCTTAGCCATGTATCCCAAATCTTGTAAGCAGGGGCATGGGAGATGAACCACTGACTGGCTGCTAGTGACCATTAAAGACATAGGTGCCACACCATGGATGAATTTCCTGCTCCCTATCCAATTGTCCAAGTTACACTTGAATTGGGTTAGGGAGGAACTCTGCTTCAAATGGATGGAGAGCCTATTCCAGAAGAGGGGTTGCCTCTAGGATACACACCTGTCTCTCTACTAGGTCCTAGTTATAACACAAGCAAGATTTAAGTCTTTATATCGGGTAATTGTGGTACTGTTAATTTTGTGGATATGCAGGAGGTCCATCAGGGTGAGGCCTGATGATGCTTTATATGCCAGGTATAGATCTCCCCTGAACAGCCAGCAGGAGACCGAATAGAATACAGGAACAGAGCTTTGAGGTTGTCTACATAGGATATTTTACTTATGACTTGTATGCTTTTACTGAAAACCTCTGTGGATGTGCCTAGTTGGCTACATTCCAAAGGAGGCACTGTACTCAATGACAAGTCTGATGAATGCTGAATACAGTGGAACAATGATCTCCTTTGACTTGTATGCCATACCTTTCTTTAACAAAACTGCACAACATAGTAAGACTTTTTCACTACTGTACAGATATGATGGTCAAAGGACAGATTACTGTCTGTGTGCGTGTCCCCAAGTCCATGACTACTAGGGTGACTCACAGGGGTGTGTTGTCAATATGGTAGTTACTAGGGGTGGATGAGTTTGTGAAAGATACAATTATGCATTTCTTGGTATTTAGTGTTAGTTCTTGACTTCTGATACAACTTATTTGTCAACTCTTTCTGTAGAACAGTAGTGTTGGTGAGAGAGTCTATGACTGCTCCTAATTTGCAATCATTTGCAAATTTAGTCAGCCAGAGGCCTTTGACATTGGCTTTGACTTCAGAGAAGCAAATGCCAAAAAGAAGCTGTCCCAGGACCAATCCCTGAGGGACTCTGTTTGTGCATGGCCTCTTTGTAGAGATGGACTCACCAATTCTGACTTCCTGGCCCCTGTTTATGAGAGCCAGTTGGTTATCCACATGGTGACGTAAGGGTTTATACCAAACCTCTTGAGTAGGTCAACAATGCCAGAGTGGAGTACTCAGTCAAATGCCTTGGCCAGGTCAAGGTAGACAGTGAAAACAGTTTTGTCCTCATCCACTGCTTTGGAGACGTTCTCAAAGAAGTTCACCAGGTTGAGTAGATATGACCTGCCCTTGATGAAATCAAATTGGGGTGGGTCCAGTGTTTGGAGGTTTCCTATGCCATTATTGATCATTTCCATAATAATCCTTTCCATGGCTTTGCATATGAGACAAGTAAGACTTATGTCTGTAGTCTGTAGATAGCCCACCTTTGTGCAGAGGAACAACTGTTGCTGTTCTCTATTCATGAGGCATGAAGCCTGTTTTGGAGCCTACAGATAAACAACAATGCCAGAGGACCTGACAGGTCATGTTTCATGCTATTTAAAAGGCATCCTGGGATACTGTCTGGACCCATCAATGCAGTGCTCCTGGCCTTGGAGCACTGAGGACCTATTCCCTAGTGATAAGTAGTGGGAGTTATACTGGGTGGTATTTCCTGAGGAGAGGTTGAGGAGGAGACAGGGGTAGAGAGTTGAATTTGTCATCCAGTAAGTTTGCTATATCTTCTGGATCAATATAAGGGCTTCCATTAACAATGAGCTCTGCACACAACTGTGTATTGCATTTGAGGTTGTGAACATAACTAAAGTATACCTTGTGGTTGTCCTTGGCTTGGAAGGTCAAATTTACTTCAAAATTGGCTTTGGTAGACTATGTGTCCACTGAGTTTCTTGTTTAGCTTTATGAGTGCTTTTATCCTGCTGGGTGTTATGCCTCCTATTTTTTGCCCCAATTTTCTTCTTTCTGTTATACAGCCTTTTGTTGTTGTGTTTCCATCAGGATGGCTTGTTTTTTTGAGTTAGTTCTGCACTTCCTTCCTGGATGGCACAGCTACCTCTATACAGCTACTAGCATGGTTGTATAGGGTTTCTGTGAACAGTTCTGCACAGGCAGCAGTGTTTTCAGGGTTTATGGGAGCTTGACATTTTGCTAGGTTATCACTAAACAGTTGGAAATTAGCCTTAGAGTAGTTCTTTAACATTCCATTCAGGTTTTATTCTTACTTCAAAGGAGACTATTTTGTGGTCTGACCTTACAAAAGAAGACAATACACTAGGGGGTGTGCAGCACTCTCCCAAATTAGCAAGGACCAGATTCAGTATGTTTGCACCCATGTTTGGCATACTGACAATCTGGTCCATGGAGTTTATGTTTACATAAGCCAGGAATCTCTGTGCATGCACGTTTGGTGTTATACATGACTCCTAGTTAACACTGCGGTATTTAAAGTTACCCATAAATACGGTATTGGGTTGGATGGATAGAGCTTCGAACAAGCTTAAAAATATGTTATGGGTTTCCTGGGTCATAGAAGGGGACTTGTAGCTTGCCATGAAGAGGTATAGGACTTTGACTATGTGATTTGAATGTGGAGAAGCTCAAGTACACGGTCCTGTTTGACCAGAACTGAGTAAATTTATTTTTCAAGTAAATTGAGACACCTCAACCTTTAGTCCATGTCTGAATAGTAGCTGGTCTAAATGTGTGCAAGTTATTACAGCCTTGCATTGCCAGGGTGCTCGCCGCGACTTAAAACCATGTCTAAGTGGGTGCATAGGTGTCAGCATTCTTTAGGGTGAAAAGTACTTGCAGGGGAGTGGAGTTTCTTTAGACTCCTAACATTGACACCTATAAATTTTTTTTGCTTTGATTTTCTATATCGTAAGTACTTTCAGTTTGGTATTGCCTAAAATGCCACTATGGGGAAGAACAACGTTTTAGCTAATATTCGAAAGCTTAGAGTGAAGAGGTGCAGACCGTCCCTGGCAAAGCATTGTGGTCTGCTGACCACCTCCTTCCTGCTGACAAATATTGCACCCACTTAGAATGACACCAGAAACTAAGACAATTATTAAAGTTGATCATCTTCTGTTCGTATTGTGGCATCATCCTTGCAGAAGGTAAAATGCTGCTCAATGCTAAACTCATACCAACCTGGGATACATATGCAGAGAACTCCATAATCCTTCTCTTCATATAGTCTAAGGCAGTATGTTTCAGGTCATACTGGTACTTGTGGTCCAATGACCTCAGTTCATGCATAATGTGACAGATTCTGGCCCTGATAAGCAACTGACTGACTTTTTCCTTTCTCAGCCTAATGAGAGGGACATCAGTCTCTCTCACAATGGAGTCTCCAATGCTGGATTGTGTGGTGGCTTGCCTTATAGGCTTAGAAGCAGAATCTCGATCAGATGTGATCTTATGTATTGAAATGGGTGCTGTTTTGAAAGAGGGCATTTGGGACTACTGTGAGTTATCTGTTATGTGCACTTCATCTAGAAGGTGTTTGGGGTTTAAGAAGGTTACATTTAAGTGCCCCAGCATATGTTGGTCTAGATGTCTGCTTTGAACTGTGTGTGATGGGTATTGGTGTGTACTACTGACAACCTGAATGAAATTAGGACTGCTTTTATATGAGAACTTTGCCTCCACTGACACTGCATAAATGTGTCTCACACACACCAGTTTGAGAATTAGCTGGTTGTCAGTAAAGATGAGGCAATTTCTGCATTGCCTCGGGATGCCCATATCCACCAAGTTGGTAACAGAGACAATGGAAAAGTTCATATCTATGGTAACCGTCTCTTTTTTATTGATTAGATGGTTCCGGTGAGAATATAAAGTTATGTCAGGAGTATCTGGTTTGCAACTCTGGGGGCAGTGGTTGTCACTGCAAACTAGTTGCCATGGATGCAACTAGGTATTGGTGAAATTTCAAGGGTGCTTTTACAGAAATATGTCAATTCAAGGTGTCTGCATCCATACATGACACTGCCAAACACTTGAGGGAAAAAGTACAGTTTTGTACCTACCATAAATGTAGATGTTCGAGTGTATACACTGCTGCAGTCATTACACTTGGGTTATCCTGCCTTCAGGCGGTCCCTCAGTTGGCCAGAGTTCCAAAGTCTTGGTCCGGTGTCGGTGGCTGTCGCTTCTTCCCTGACGTCAGTGCGACAGGGGTATATAAGATGCAGCAGACGCCATTTTATTCAGTTTTTCTTGCCCCAGATGTCAGGTGCCCCCAAAAAGGTAGGCAATGCATACATAAGAAAAGCAATCAAAAACTTTCAGTTACCAGCAAATACTCCCCATAGGTAGCAAAGGGTAGAAGGGCTTAGGTAAGTACCAGCAAGAAAGAGGGGAAGGAGGGAGGGTAACCTAGACTGCAGCAGTGTAATACACTCGAACATCTACATTTCTGGTAGGTACAAAACTGTACTATGTTCATCGTGCTACACTGCTGCAGTCATTACACTTGGGTAGAATCCCAAAGCTGAGGTAGGGTGGCTGGTTCTAGAAGGCATTAGGGGTGGCTATAAGGCCCTGCAGCACTGCAGTGGCAAAGCCAGCTCTGGATTTAGAGTAAAGAGGCAGATGGTAATGCTTGGTGAAGGTATGTACAGAACTCCAAGTTGCTGCTTCCAAAATGTCCTTGGTAGGTACTCCTCTGAGGTAGGCAGTTGAAGTGGCTGTTGCCCTGGTGGAATGAGACCTAATGCTGTTAGGTACAGTTTTCCCATGGTGTGTATAGCAGAAAAGTATACAGTGTCCTATCCATTTTGAAATTGTCTGCTTTGAAATGGCTTTTCCCTGTGCTCCTGCAGCATATGCTACAAACAATTGCTCAGTTTTTCTGAAAGCTTTCGTTTTGTCCAAGTAGAAGCGTAACTGCCTGTGTATGTCCAAGGAATGCAGAAGTCTCTCCCCTTTAACTGTGGATTTGGATAGAAGGTTGGCAAGTGAATAGTTTGGTTTAGCGCCATACTTGATACCACCTTTGGCATAAAAGTAGGGTTTGTTCTTAAGGACACCCTGTCTTAGTGGAAAACGATGAAAGTTTCCACTGCCATTAGTGCCTGTAATTCTGAAACTCTTCATGCTGAGGTTATTGCCTGGAGCAGAGCAGTTTTCCAAGAGACATATTTTAAGTATGCTGAGTTAGCTAGTTCAAAAGGAGGTAAGGTTAATTTTTCCAACACGAAGTTGAGGTCCCAAGTTGGAGTTGGTGCTCTACGGGGCGGTCTTATGTTTTTAGCCCCTCTGAGGTACTGTTTTAGCAAAGTATTAGAAAAAATTGGTGGGTCCGTGTTGTAATGAGCAGAGATGGCAGAGGCGTGGATCTTGATGGATGAAAAATAAAGGCCTTTGTCCAGCATCTCAGTTAAGTATTGTAGTATCTGAGGAATATTTGGGACAAGAGGGTCAAGGCTGTGAGCCTGGTTCCAGGCACAGAATCTCTTCCACTTATCCAAATAGGCTTTCCTGGTGCTAGGCCTTCTGGCCTCCAGAATGACATCCATAACAGCTTTGGAGAGAGGCATTGCTTGCTTGACTAAGGAATCTGCCATGCAGCTAGGTTTAAAGTCTTGAGCTGGCTGTGAAGTATCTGATTGTTTTGCTGAGTCAGAAGATGAGGGATTAGAGGCAAAATCCAGGGTGGTTCTTGTGCCAAGTTCTTTAAGATTGGGTACCAGTGCTGGCATGGCCAGTCTGGGGCAATCAGGATCATCTTTGGCTTTTCTTGCCTTGCTTTTATGAGTACCTTTGAAAGGAGAGGTAGTGGTGGGAAAGCATATACTTGTAGGTTTTTCCAGCTGAGAGGGCATCCACTTTCCATGCTTGTGGGTGGTAAGTCCTTGTGCAGAATGTCTGTAGCTGGCAATTTATTGTGGATGCAAACAGATCTATGTCCGGTCTCCACCATTTTTGTGTTATCATTCTGAATATTTGTGGATGTAATTTCCACTCGTGCGGATCCATGATGTTTATGCTTGTCGTCTGCCAGTGTGTTTTTCTCTCCTGGCAGGAATTGTGCTTGCAGATGAACCTGACAGGTTAGAGCTGTGTTCCACAAGGTCATGGCTTGTCTGCAGAGGGGATAAGAATGAGTGCCCCCTTGCTTGTTTATGTACCACATAACTATGGTGTTGTCTGTCTTTAGTAGTAGTTGTAGTAGTTGTCCTAGATGCAGAAGGTCCTTGAAAGTTGTAAGGGCATTTTGTACAGCTAGCATCTCTTTTTGATTGATGTGAAGATGCCTTTGTTCTGCGTGCCACTTGCCCTGAATACATTTTCCTGCCATGTGTGCTCCCCATGCGTAAACCGATGCATCTGTTGTCAGTGTTTGCCTGGCTGTGGGCTGAGTGAAAGGCTGTCCCTTGTTGAGGTGACACTCCTGTTGAAGGCAAGGAATAAGTGGTATTACTGTTTCCAAACTGTGACAGTGTTGAGACCATACACTCTTTAGGTACCATTGTAGTTTCCTCATATGCAGTCTGGCATATGGAATTAGTAGAATGCAAGATGCCATGTAACCAAAGGCCTGCAGAAATTTTCTTGCAGGGAGTTGGGTCTTTGTTGCCATCAATTGGAAATATTGAGTCTGTTGTCCTTGCTTGTCTGGCGTGAGATAAGCCATCTGGGCCGTTGTATTTAAGCTGGCACCCAGGAATATTATCTATTGTGAGGGCACAAGTTTTGACTTCTTTTTGTTTACTGTGTACCCTAGGCAAATTAGCAATCTTTTTACAAATGCCAGATGCTTTAGAAGAATGTCTTTGCTCTCTGCTTGAATAAGGCAGTCGTCCAAGTATGGGTAAATTTTAATTCCTTTTTGTCTGCAAAACACAATTACTGGTGCCAGGCATTTTGTAAAGACCCAGGGCGCAGTAGATAAGCCAAAGGGCAGTGCAGAGAATTGGTAATGCATTGAACCTGCTAAGAATCTGAGGTAACTTCTGCAGTTTTGTCTGATAGGGACATGCAGGTATGCCTCCTTGAGGCCCAAAGTTACGAGCCAAGCTTTCTTGCCCAGCATGGGAAGAAGCTGCTGTAGTGTTAACATTTTGAATTTCTTAACATTTAGGTAAGTGTTTAGAGAAGAAAGATCCAGAATGGGCCTCCAGGCTTTGTCCTTACTGGGAACCAAAAAGAGTCTTGAGTAAAATCTTTGTCCTTGCTCCTGTGTTGGTACCTTTTGAATAGCTCTCATGCCCATGAGTGCTGTAATTCGTCTTTGAGCCTCTGCCCATTGATTTGTTGGCAGATTTGGCATTCCTTTTAACCTTGGCAGAGTGTGAAAGTGGAACCTGTAACCCTGAGATACAATGTTGAGAACCCATGTGTCTTTGGTGATCATATGCTAATTGTGACAGAAAAGTGCCAGTTTTCCTCCCAAGGGGGCTTCCAAGAGAGCAGTGTTTGGCAGCTGTAGTGGGAAGTCATTGGGGTTGTTTTTTATAAGGTTGAGGCCTGTCTTCCCCTTCTTTCTGGGTTGAAGCACCCCATTGTCGAGGCCTGTAAGGACCTTGTGGTTGACCTCTGCCTCTTGGACGCCTGTATCTGCCCCTTTGAGGTCTGTCTGTAACTGGAAAGGACCAATTCTTTGTTGGCCAATTTCTGCTAAATCGAGGAGGCTGAACCTGTAAGAAATCCTTCTCCGTTTGCATAGATTTTGCCTTATCCTCCATTTTCTTTAATACCTCTTCTGCCTTAACTCCAAATAAAACATCCTGCTGCAAAGTTGCATCCAATAATTTTGCTTTAACATGATCTGGTAAAGTCTGTTCTTTTAACCAAGCATGTCTTCTAATGACCGACCCTGTAACTGCTGCTCTACAGGAGGCCTCTAATGAATCAAAACCACATTGCACAGTATGTTTTCCCACTTGTTCAGCTGCATGCAATAAATCCTGCATTTCCTTATAATTAGGAAGATCTGAATTTGGCATTTTTTTGTTTCAACTGAGACATCAAATATTGCTATTTTAGCATGCGAAACTGGCAATTTAAGGCCCTCATTGCTAAAGTTGCAGATGTATATACTTTCTTCCCCATCTATCTAATCCTCTGGAATCTCTGTCAGAGGGGACTGGATTTTTTGCTGTAGAGGCTTTTACCCCTTTGGGACCCTGGGAAATAGTTTCCGGGTCAGCAACAGGGCTTTTATAAAGAAATTTGAGAGTCAGGGACTCTGTAGTATCTGTCTGGCTTAACTGGAGCAGGAGGTAAAGTATCAGGATTTAAACTGGATTCAGAATACACATCATCCACAATATCAAACACTGGCGGTATAGCAAGGGGTCTGTGTTGAGGTAATAAAAGGAAATATCTGAGCCTTTTCTTGGATTCTGAATAATCCTGGCCCTACCAATGGAAATGTTCCCTTATGGTATGTAAGGTTTCCCCAAATGAAAGTCCTCTGGTGGAGAGGCTGAAGGAATTGATTCCTCAGCATCAGAATCCTCATAAGGGGGTAAAGAATATCCTAGGTCTGAGGATGAATCTGAAGAAATGGATACCTGGTCGGATGAGTCATAGTCTGCATCCTGTCTAGGCCTTTTATCAGGAGGGGGATGGAACCCCCTGATCAGAGTAATTAAGTCTTCTGCCATTTTGAGCATTTGTTTCTTAGGCATGGAGGCCTGTCCTGGAGAATGTTGAAGTTGTTTTTAAAGGGGTTTTAGACTTAGCAGAAGATTTAATGGTTAACTGAGTAGGTCTGAAAACACCCTCTGAAGCTACGGGTTGTTCAGCTACTACGGATCCCTCTGAAGGGTTAGTCTCGGTAGGCTGTAATTCTGGTGCGTCTGAAGGCCCAGCCATCTCCACGTGGGAGTAAGAGGCGGCCTGTGGTTCCAAAGAAGCGGTCGTCAGGGGCTGCATAGGCGCCTCGCTGAAAACTGGAGAACCGGCGACTGGCCTAGAAGAGGCTTAGTCAGTTTTGGGCCTCGGATGCCTGTCCTTGTCTTTGTGCTTTTTGTGTATTCCAGTCATCGGTAGTTCCGACGGCATGGTGTAATTGAATTTTCTGCCAAAATCAAACCAACGTTCAATAGTGCGCTTGTTAAACCTAGCACAAAACCGACAACCAGTGACGTCGTGGTCTGGGTCTAGGCATGGGATACAATAAGAATGGAAACCCTTATGAGGTATCTGCTTCCCACAAGAAATACAGTTATTAACTTTTATTGACATTGGACTGAGGCAAGAAAAAGTTTCCCCAATGGGGTACTTAGCTTTGTAGAAGACTTTTGTTCTGGATTCGGAATGAAAATCTCAGGAGTCGGCCAACCGGCACTTGCGAACTGCTTTTGCTTTGGGCACCGTGCGGCAAGAAAGACTGAAGAAAATGGTGTCAGCTGCATCTTATATACCTCTGTCGCACTGACATCAGGGAAGAAGCGACAGCAACCGACGCCGGACCAAGACCTTGGAACTCTGGCCGACTGAGGGACCGCCTGACGGCAGGATAACCCAAGTGTAATGACTGCAGCAGTGTAACACGATGAACATCTAATATGTAGACCCTGTTGACTTATGGATGAAGTATTTAAGGAGATATCCTGAGTTAGAGGTTAGACAGCAGCTAATCAAACAGTACTTACTGAAAAGAAAAAAAAAAATAACTGTCAAGAATGATGAAAACAGGGGTTTCACCTGATTTGCTACTGCCTGGCTACTACTAGTGCTGGTCTCATCACAACTTCATAATGCTGGGATACAATGCCCCTTTGCTTCTTTTCTCACTAGAACCAAAACAGTAGCACCAATCCGAAGATGAGAAGCAGGCCACAGGCTCTTTGGTGATCGATGGTCTTTCCCCAGATGAAGCAGGGGTCTGTAGGCTTGTTGCCTTTTCCTGGTAGATGCCCTGAATAGTAATCAGACCAATCAGGAAGTTCCCACATAGAAACGACTTACTGCCCAATCAGAGACGGTCAGGAGTCAGTGTCTTCTGCTCCTCCTCTCACCAGGAGCAAAACAGAAGTCCAAAATCCAAGCTTGCACATATGAAGCAGTTATCAGGCCGCCTGGTGATCAGCAGTCTCCAGGAAATAATGTTCCTATGCTCCTTATCTCACCAGGAGCAAAAGTGAAGCACTAATCCCAAGATTACTACTCAGAGGAAGAATGTGAGCTTTTCAATAACTGGTGGTCCTGGACTAGATTTTGTCGATTTTAAAGGTAAGATGGAAAAAATGGGTTAATATCCTACGAGATGCAGTGTGCACTGAGCAGTTAGATATGAAAGAGGGGGTAACTCGAAGTATAGCAATCTAAAGGGATAAAAACTAATTTTAAGAGCAAACTAGACTGGAAGGTGGTTGGCACTTAGTGTTTTGGCTCTATGGAATACAGTGGGAAGTCCAATAAATTTAAATTGCTGAAGGGGAGTATTTCACAAAATAATTTTGTGCTTACTGGCAACAGCCAATGAAAGGTGAGAGACAGAGAGAAGGAAATATGTGGTTAAATTAGCATTATGGGCAAGCAAATTGAGAGAGAGAGTTGAGTTTAAAAACACAACAGTATCAGGCTGGGAGGGTGGGGGAAATTTTTATTTGTGCGCCTCACAAGAAATGCAGCTGTGATCGCTTTCCTAGTTTAAATATGCAATTGAAAGCAGACTACAAGTAAAATACAGTGCAAAGAAAACACTCCACAATTTACAAAATAGAAGAAGGCAATGAAGTAATAAAGATATGTTCACAATCAAGTACTAGGCTAGTTGCCCTTGTAGGCCATTTTAAGCCTAGCAAATTCCTCTTTCAAAGATAAGAATTAAATCATAAACTTTGTATTTGCAAGGCAACTACCATAACCATTATGCCAAACTCCATGATGACCCACAGCCATCCTGTCTGACCACTACAGAGACATGACTGTTACTGTTATAAATTGAGACACCTCCACCTTTAGTCCTTCTCTGTGCAGCTACTATTCTACAAGTGTGGAAGACAATGAAACCTTGCACTGCCGGGGTACTTCTGCCGCTTTAATCCATGTCTCGGTAACTGCACATCTCTCTATATTCAAGTGCGAGAAGGGCTTGCAGGGAGTGTAAATTGTTATTTAGGCTCCTGAAACTGAGCAGTCATACCTTGAGGTTCAGTTGAGTTGATTTTTCTGTGTTGGTAGGTTTGTCAGTCTGGCACTGCTTAAAAAGGGCACTATGGGTGTGGAAAAAGTTTTAGCCAGGAATCACCTTTGATACTGGAAAATCAGAAGGCTGTGGGTTCTATTCTTAGTCCAAGTAGTTAGTTTCATTTTTCAGGCTCCCCATCCATATGAAGAGTTCCTCCCTCATCAAATTCAAGTGCATCTTGGACAACTGGATAGGGAACATGAAATTCATCCCTGGTTTGGCACCTACATCTTAACAACTTAGGCAACCCAAAAATGGTTCATCTTCCAGGCCCCTGCTTACACTTATCAAGGGTACCAGAACTTGTCAGAGATTTGTGATGTATGGCTAGGCTTAAAAAAGGCCTTTGTGGTCATTAGCCTAGTAAATACCTATGAACCTATAAAGAGGAAAGATGCAGACTATCTTTGCCAGAGCAATGTGGTCTGTTAACCATGTCCTTCCAAGCTGACAAATACAGGTCCCCTTAGAATGACACTGGAACGAAAAGCCATTGTTGAAATCAGTTCCCTTACACACATCACCTCTTTCCCCAACTACCCTGTATTATATAACTCTTCTACAAATCCATATCCCCATACATCTTGGACTGTACCTCATTAGCCTACCATCTTCTCCTGAACTGCAACAAAACAAAGTAAATGTATTTACATATAAACATGTAAATAACACTAACTCAGCACACACACACCCTAACAGTGACCTTCAATCCTAAAATACTTCTACCGTTTGAGAAACTCTGCTAAATACTACTATCCATTCTACAACTATGCTACAATTCTATTACTATTCATATGCTACAATCATTCTAACCCTGGACCCACCTCTAATACAAAATTCTTTCAGAACTCTGACACACCTAATGCCCACAAATAAAAGGATCCGACTTATTACTGCTAAATATTAACTTCCAGAGCATCTGAAACAAATTATGATTTCCACTCATGCATTGTCAACTACTCTCCAGACATAACAGTGGCAAAAGAAATATGGTTAAAACAAGAAACAAAAGAAAATGAATTACTGCCATCAGGTTTCAATATGAATAGATAAGAGAGAGAAAACAAAAATGCGGAGATGGAATAAGTTATTTCCAAACACACCCCAAACGCACACCCCCCTCATTTCAAAATGTAAAAATCCTGACAATGCATCCAAAGTTTAATGACATAAAAAACATGCATTTCAAGACTATAAATTCCTGCAGGCAACAATATACCATAAAGGAAGAAATATTTCAATGGCTAAATAATAACAGTCAAGAAATCATTCTTAAAGTGAGATGTAAATCTATACTGGAACCAAACTAAAATCCATGTGGATTTACATAATTCGATGTCACCACTACAGCGTACACACACACAAAAACTATAATCCACATTAGACAGGATACTTCAAATAAGCCTACGGTCATTAGCTCAGTAGGAACCCTACCAGACATAATTAGCAACCACCTGCCACAAACCTTTGTAATCAGACAGCAGAAAAATATCCCCAAACACACAACCTTTAATTAAGTTCATAACCACACCAATTTTAACCTAGAAAGATTCAACCTAAACTTAAAACAATGGCATTATATGATGATGTGTGCCATTTCAATCACATGTTCTTAAAACACCCTAAATAATCATGCTTCTCTCAGAAGTAAAAGTGTCAGATCAAATCCAGCTCCATGGCTAACAAGATCAACTAGAAAACTTCTTAGACAGAGGGACCAAGCTTGGAAAATGTGGTCCATAAAAAAAAAACAGGCTCCCTTTCAAATCTTTAGTCACACAAGAAATCTTGCAAAATATAATGATGACAAAATGTCTTATTTTCTAATCTTCAAGTAACCAAACAAAACAAACTCAAATATTTCTGGTCTACTATACAAAAACTACTCTAATGAGATCAAACCACCACTCTCTCCTCAACAATGACCATTCAGAAAACAGTTATTCAATTTAATTTCCACTTTGTAACCCCTGTTCTGTTAATCCAAATAATATACCACTCTTTGTCCCAAGAGCCCATAAAAACAGCACATCTCAATTCAGCCCCAATCCTCTCCCCACCAGAGTAATAGAGAGATCTACTAAAACTTAAACCAACATCAATGGCTGCAGATATCCCTTCCAAATATCTAAAAATCACAGCTAAAAGCATAGCAAACCCTGTGTCCATCCTTATTAATAGATCTATAGCAGAAAAATATGTTCCAGACATTCTTTAAAAAATTTTCATTATACCACTGCACAAAAGTGGAAATTCTACCGAACTACCAAGCTACACACACACCTATAGTCGTACCATCTCCCCTATCAAATATTTTGGGAAAACAATTTACTCCCAAAACCTTGCCAACTACAACCTTCTATCCAACACCCACAGCTTCTGTCCAACCTATAGCACCACAGCTGCCCTCCTAAAAGTTACTAACACATTCAATCACCATAGGGATAGTGGCAACTTGGAATCAACCCTATTCCTTGATCTCACCACAAACTTCAGTGAACTTTTCTCTCTTGGTCTCAATAACCCATCTCTTACCTGGTTTCTTAGTTACCTATCAGACAACAAGCATAAAATGGGAACAGGACTTCTCATTTCTCCTCCCAGTTACAGTCAGAGTACCCCAAGGATCAATATTAGGGTTGCTTCTATTTAACATCTTTATAAATAAACATCACACTGTTTCAAAAGATGCAACCTTAGTACAGTATGAAGATGATATGGCATTCATCTGCTCTGCATTGAAATTAGAGGAACTCCAGGATACTGCACAGCAGGCGCTCATTTCTACAGCATTCTGGACGTAAAATTCACATCTACTCCTAAACACTAAGACCACCAAAGTATTGCTATGTACCCCTGAACAATACTCAAAGGGAAAACAAACATTTCATATTTTATCATCAAACCACACAAAAAATGAAATGGTCTCTCAGACTAAAAATTCCCAAAAATTCTTCACCAATAATAAAAAAATATATTGCACAAACCTATCTAGTCCCCTTCCTCTTGTTTGCCACTCTGGTCTTCACAAATACAAACACCGTCCTTCAAGCAAAACTAGTCTCTGTTATAATAAAATTTCAAAATTTGCAGTCAACACCACACAATCAACACATTACTGTAAAGCACTAAAGGACAAACTGTCTGCAACTTCCACAATATCTGTCTTACTCTCAACTTATAACAGTTCATACCCTTGTACACTGTCCAAACAAATGCCCATCCCTAGGAAATTTACTGCCACAATATACTAGTACTAGAAACCTATGATAAACAATAAATACCTCCTGGTTATAACAAAATCTAATAACTCAGCTGTTGAGACTCTATTCCCACCATGTCACCACACTTTGGATCTTTATGCCAAGTCAACTAAAACACAACCAAGAACAGCAGCTTCAAAGCAGCACAAAACAATAACTGGCTATGATCTTTTAATACCCCAGGATACTCTCAACAAACATCCACATATTCCACTACCATTACTTAACACTCCTTTCCCTCACTGCACTCTCATACACTTAAAATGCATCCCTCTCTTCTTTCTCTCGCTTTTACTCATGTCATACCATCACTACCTGCCCTACTATCCTCATTTGACATCTACTGACCTTTCCTTTTGTGAATTTATTTTCTCTCTCAGACTCTCAACAAAATCCATTTCTCTGGCCTTTCTACCACCTCTACCTGCTTGTTGTTATATATTTTATCCCCCTTATATACCCTAACAACTAAATACTTACAATAAGTGTTAATCTCTGCCCCCTATGACATAAACAGAACCTGCTGGAGGGACCACTGTGTGTCCCAAAGGATCCCTGCACTATGGAAAAACTCCTCTATGTGAAGCAGAGTTCATCCCTGACCCTATTAAAAAAGGACTTTGATCATTGGATGGGAAATTGCAAATTCACACCCAGTCTGGCTCCCATGCCTCTGATGGACAGAGGTTGACAGTAAGTAAATCAATCCCCAACTAAAATACCCCCTCCCTCCATGTAACCCTTAGCTACCTCTTTACTAACTTAACATATCATACAGGCATCCAAGGAAGTCTGGGACAAAACTGGGTTAAGTTGCACGCTTAGGCTTGTAAAGACCTTGGTGGTCATTAGCCTAGTTATAAACTTATGAACCTGTTATTCGTGGGTGAAATACAGCACTGACGACTGGTTAACTAAACAACTTTATGTCCCATTGTTAACCTGTAAATGCCCAGCTACTATTTTGTATGTGCGTTTTTTCTCTCTTGCCGTTAAAATTTTTATCAATTTCTATGTCTGCATAATTCTAAACCAATGTAATGAATATACTCAATCTATGTAGATAAATGTATCAGTTTAATAATGTATATTTTATGTAAAACAAAAATGAAGCTTTTCCCCCTGGGCCTCCTCTGAAAAGAGGGCACATCTCAGTCGGACTACCCCGGTAAACAAAGATAAAATAAAATAAATAAAATAAATATGAACATTTTTGTTTTTCAGTTTCTGGAAATGCCCTGTTAGCAGTACCAGTGAGCCCTCAACCACCTTCAATGACTGTAAATTAAACCATGAGTTCACAGCTCCGCTTTACCAACACATGCTACCTAGTGTAACTCCTCAGCTTACAGGTGTGTCACATTCCAGCCTGAACTAAGGGCTCCATGATGACAAGTAGGAAGCATCCCCAGTACCCTGCAAAACTTCTGCCAATTTGCAAAATACCATTCAGATCATGACTGAAAAGGTTCTTGATTAGCATTTACCTGGTTATCACAAAGTTAAGCATTTACTCACTTTTGCCTCTTTGCCATCTGTGCTCGGACATGAGCTTCTACTTTTGTTGGATCTTGAACAGCTTCTGTACCAAGGACTCTCATCAAGTTAGAAATTCTCACTGTAAAATGGAAGTGAAACACTTTCAGAAAATAGAAATAAGCAGACCTGTTATTATTTTGAAAATTTATTGTGAAATGTGTTCAAAGAGATACCCAATGTCAGTCAAGGTATATAACAGATGCACAGAACTGCAATTCAAAAGTCAAAGACAGCATAACTGTTTAAGAACTTACCTGGTGTAACTTTAATCAGAAACCTAGCCATCAGATATGTCAGGATGTCCCCTTTACAAGACTAACATCTGACCATGCATTTCAGAGCTTTCTTGTCAGAAAAGCATATGGCATATGCCTTGAAAGTTAAAGAGCAAAGCTCTGGGATAACTCTTAAAAAGAGAGAGAAAGAAAAGCCCTTAAATTCTAAGCTGAGAGGCAGAGAGAAAAAGGCACCACTAATGTATTCAGACCTGAGTAAGCCTTAGGCCATGTAACAGAATGGGAAGGGGATGCCCAAATCCAGGAGTGGATAGTGGAGGCAGAACAGTAATGCAACAGTATCTACATGAGCATCTATCGTTACAGGAAGTTCTTAAACAGTTCTATGTTATTCATTTAGATTAGATTACTGTTTCCACATTTCTGGCTACTGGCACAATTCCGAGTGCTGATGAGGACGGGGAGGTGGTTTGGAGGGAAGGACTAGGTTGCAACATACCTTGCAAGATAGCTGCACCAAACTCACCTCTTGCACTAGAAGAAAGAGGCCCAGATTGCAGTGTTACGAAAAGACTGGGGCAGTCAATATCACCCCATCAAAGAAGAACACAGTGGTAGTTGTGTATAAACTGCAATAGGCTTTACTACTTCCCTCTAATTTTCTTACCTCTGGAAGCATAACCGAATATGATACAACTGGCTAGCCATTTAGAAATTGTCTGGACAACATCCTTCCCAGCTGCAAAGGAAAAGAACAAGATTACGGCTTCTAACACCTTTTTTCAAAGTAACCATCTGTCAAGGATGTGGAATACCTCCCTTTCTGCTCTGGGAAATGGGAAAGACCAGTAACTTAGGTTCATAGGTTGGTACTAGGCTATCGGCCCTAGGGCCTATACAAGCCTAGTCATAACAATTCCCTGGATATTTCTTCCCACAATATTTACTTCCCTGGACCCCCGTCTATCAGGGCGACTGACGTGATCCCCGGGGTGAATTTTCCATCTCCCATCCAATCGTCAAGGTTTCTTTTGAAGAGGGCCAAGGAAGCGCTCTGCTTGACATGTATGGGCAGTCTATTCCAGAGTATGGAGAGTCTCTGGGTCACTCCCGCATGTTTTGTTCATTGTGATGACAAGGTTTGGATCCCAGGAGCGTATGGCTCTTAGGGATTGGGATTTCTTTAATTGGAGCATGTCCAACAGTTTAGAGTTTGACATGGCCTTGTATGTTAAGCAGAGATTGCCTCTGAGTAGACAGTATGCCACAGAGTACAGCCGGAGTTTTTTTTAGACGGTCAGCATACAGCATCTTCTTTAGGCCTGCGACTCTTTTAGTGAGGTATTTCTGCAGCCTTTCCAGCTGTTGCAGTTGTCTTGTGAGGTAAATACCAAACAAGGCATTGTACTCTATAATAGGTCTAATGAGGGATGAGCACAGTGGGACAATGACCCCCTTTTTCTGGATTAAAAGCCCTTTGTGATGAGGTGTGCCAAATAGGACTTCCTGACTGTTGTGGCGATGTTGTTATCGAAGGTGAGACCACTGTCCACCTGTGTTTCCAAGTCTCTCATCACACTTTTGGTATTTGGGGGCAGAGCCTGAATGGCTAACAGAAAAGCAGCATTTTTTGGAGCTCCACAGATTAGTACTAAATTCAGGAAATTAAATGATCTATTACTAACAAAACTACTACAAATATTTAGTTAATAATCTAAAGCAACTAAATACAAATTTTGGTGGATTTCTAAAAGAAATTTCCTGTCAAATTACTTAGACGTCTATACACAGCATCTGAAGAGATGAGCAACCTAAAGAATTCTCATGCTGACTTGACACTAAAAAAGGAACTACGACTGGTGACTACCACATTACAAGAATTATAAACAAAAATGGATGATTTTAAGATTAATCTACAGAACCTAGAAGAGAACTCACAGAAGCAAACAGAAGTCATCAAAGAAATACTTCAGCAACACCAGTCAAAGTTAACAAACACTGAAACTTCTTTGACTGACATTGATCAAATCTCAAAGAGGAGGAAACACAAACAGTTTCTCTTGAAGCAAAATACTTGGTTATCTAACAAACTAGATGATCTTGAAAATAGAGAGAGAGAAGGTCAAACATCAGGATTTTTGGTTTACCTGAGAAAACAGAAGGAGGGGACACCATATCTTTCCTAAACTCTTGGATACCAGAGGTTCTAAATCTTAAAGAAGGTTTTTCCTTTGGAATAGAAAGTGCCCATCGTGCCCTGGGGAATAAACTTCAGCAACAACTTCATCAACATCCATCATACCACCAAGATCAATTATAGTAAAATTCTTATCTTTTATGGACAAAGAGCTGGTGTTAAAAACAGTTTGGAGGAAAAGTCCTATAAAATATAACCAGAACACAATAAGATTTGACAATGACTACTCCACTAAAGTGATGGAACAGAGAAAAAATGTATGGCCTCTAATAAAAACTCTAAAACAGAACAATATTAAAGCTCAAATAGCCTTTCCTGCAAAAATTAAAATAAAGCACCTAAGCGAGATGAGAACCTTCAACACTCTGGAAGAAGTCGTGCATTTCATTCAAAACAATAACATTATAACCATTTCTGAAGATATGGAACAGGCATCCCCATCCCTGAAGAGAACCACTAAACGGCTGGACTGATGTCAAAAAAAAGAAACAGAAAACTGAATCCAAAGTACCAACTTCTATGAAATCTCTCAAAGTGTCAACTGCAACCTAACTATTAAAAGCATCTAAATGGTCTCACTATGTTACTAATACCTTTAATCTCATGCATTTATTCACAACATATATATATATACAAGAAAAGGTACGTTTCCTATTACTATTTATACATGTCTTATCCTATTAAGTTTCTCTTCTCTTTGTTTTAACAAATAAATGTTAAAAGTTTCTACTACTTAATATAGCCATTTAATCTAGTAATATCAAAGTTAAATTATGTTTATAACTATGTTTTTCAGCCTACTAGTGTCATGTCTATTATTTAATTAATTTTCCTTTTATTAAAATGCTTATTGTTATTTTCAGTCAGAGTCTCAGAGTAGCACTTATAGGCTTTTTAGACTGCATTAATGAAATGTTCTCGTAGCTACGAAACGTTCCCATTTTTAAATGGAGAAACCCTATTGAGATCTGTCAGTTAAAATTAAAGTAACAAGAAGGTATTTCCTCATTGCTGATGTGAATGAGGATATTAAGTAAGAGACTCGTTTCGAGTTGCAGTTATTACATGTAGTAGATTGTCTATAATATAAATCTGGAGTTCACCTTGCTTATCATTTAGTAATGGTAGAGTAACTATATATATGCTTTATCTGATTGGCTTTGATTGTTCCAAACTGGTGTGTGGTTGTCAGTCTAGGTGCGTATAAAACAGTTTTTTTCCCCCCTATTTTTGGTTTTACATTTTAAATATGATACCTAAATTTCATTCCATGTTAAAATGATAGATCGATTAGTAACTAACATACTGTGATCGGGAACAATATATAATTATTTGAATTAAGCGAAAATGAATGTCCTGCCTTTGGCCGATGCATTAGAGTAATGTATGGAAGAGGTGATCTAACGAAATGCAAATACACACAGACTGCACATGAATTTATATTCATTACAGTATTAAAACATCAACTTCCTTCCCTGGCATAAATGACAATTATTGCATACCTATTTATTCTGACCTTTGTTATACTGGCCACAGCCTATTGCATAATATATACACTGCAGTCATTGATAATTAGCTGGGGTCTTCGCAATGCCCTTAAACAATGTGTATGCTTCTGGACAGCATTGCCGTAATCATCGCTGTTGGTATTATGGTGACAAACATTTCTGCCTCAGATGCACTGATGAAGAAAGGTTGTACACCAGGGTTATGCCCTATTTGAAATCTTGTCTGGTCTGTCATTGTGTGCTTGCTGCAAGGACTAGGACTATTGTTGCAGCTAGAGGAAAAAATTGTCACTGAAAGTAGGGTTTGGGTTTCTTAGATGGCTGCATTACTGAAATAGTTGTTACTTGGAATGGCTTGACGATTGTTCCTATTTCGGGAAGTTGGCTGACAGTGGAGTGATTTTCTGGGCAGGGTTTGTTGAAGTATCTGGCGATCTCTACTTGTCGGGGATAATTGGTGGGATTTCTCTGTGGAACAGAGGCCGGGAACTGTTGTAATTCTGGTGATGTACTGCTTTGCCTTCTGAATTAATAGTGAATGGTGCGGTTTTTATTCATTGTAGATGCAGATTACGTGAAACTGATGTACAGTTGTGTCGGGTCAGATTGGAGAAGCACTGTTGGTCGAGTGAATTGGTGTTGTATGAGGTCAGATAGTATGCAGAGAGTGGGGTTAAAGGTGCAATGGACACAATGTGGGCTGACCCTGGTGTCTTTGGGTCAGGGGTGGTGTGCTCCTTGTGAGGGAGAGAGTGTCAGTGTTTAGAGCCGTTTTTTTTTCTCTCTCTCTTCTGCCCCATTTGATTGTCAATGCGTTGAAAATCCGTGGTTCAGGTTTCCATTTGTGTGGGTCCATGAGATTTCTGCTTAGTTCGTCTGCCAGAGTATACAGCCTCCCTGGCAGGAATTGAGCTTGTAGTTGTATTTGGTAGGTCAAGGCCGTGTTACACAATGCCATGGCTAGTCTGCAAAGGGGGTAGGAATGTGTACCCCCCTGCTTGTTTATGTACCACATAACTGTGGTGTTGTCTGTCTTTATCATTAATTGTCCTGGATGAAGGTAGTCCTTGAAGGCTATCAGTGCATTCTGTACAGCTAGCATCAATTTCTGATTGACATGAAGGTGCATTTGATTTGGGCTCCATTTGCCCTGAATGCACTTCCCTGCCAGATGAGCCCCCCCCCCCAAGCATAGTCTGATGCGTCTGTAGTTAGGGTTTGGGCGGCAGGGGGTAGTGTGAATGGCAGTCACTTGTTCTGGTGTCAGGCCTCTGCCCACCATAGGAACTCTAGTTGCAGGCCAGGTATGATAGAAATCATTGTTTCCAGGCTGTGACAATGCTGATCCCATAAATGTTTTAAGTACCACTAATGTTTCCTCATATGCAGTCTTGCAAATGGAATTAGAAGAATGCAGGAGGCCATGAACCCCAAGGCTTGCAGAATTTGTCTTGCAGACAGCAGGGTTTTTGTGGCCACCTGTTTGAAGTAAGTTACCAAATGAATTTGCTTTTCTGGCATAAGGTAAGCCATTTGGGCAGTTGTATTCAAGCTTGCACCCAGGAATGCAATTTTTTGAGAGGGTACCAGTTGTGATTTCTTTTCGTTTATGGTGTACCCTAGACAAGTTAGAACCCTTTTTACAAACGCCAGATGCTTTAGAAGAATGTCCTTGTTTTCTACCTGAATTAGACAACCGTCCAGGTATGGATATATTTGAATATTTCTTTCCATGCAAAATGCAATTACTGGCGCCAGGCACTTTGTGAAGACCCTGGGTGCAGTAGATAAGCCAAAGGGCAGTGCAGAAAACTGGTAATGCAAGTAGCCTGTTGAAAGTGGAGGTATCTTCTGCAAGATTCCCTGATTGGGATATGCAGGTAAGCCTCTTTTGAGTCTACAGTTACCAATCAGGCATCTTTGCCTTGCATAGTATGTAACTGTTGAAGAGTCAGCATCTTGAATTTTGGAACGTCCAGAAATGTGTTTAGAGTATACAAGTCCAGAATTGGACGTCATGATTTGTCTTTTCTGGGTACCAGGAAAAGTCTTGAATAGAAACCTTGTCCCTTTTCCTCTTCTGGTACTGGCTGAATAGCCCCCAAGTTCATGAGGGACAGTACTTGTTTCTGGGCCTCTGCCCAATGATTTGGGGGCAGGTCTGGCCATCCGTTTGGGACTGGCAATGTGTGGAAATGAAATCTGCATCCCTGGGATACTATATTTAAAACCCATTTGTCCTGGGTTATAAGTTGCCAGTTTCTTGCATGAAATGCCAGTTTTCCCACCAAAGGGGCGGCTAAAAGGTAAGTGCTTGGTGAGTGTAAAGGGAAATCAATGAGACTGTTTACCATAGGGAGGTGCCTTGTTGTTTCCAGATTTGGCGGGGGAGGCACCAGCTTGTTTTGTTCTAAAAGTCCCTTGTGACTGAAACCTGGAGCCTTTAGAATGTCTGGATTTGACTTGAGTGGCTTTCAAAGGAACTGGAAAGGACCAGTTCTTAGTAGGCCAGTGCCTACTAAATCTTGGAGGTTGCACTTGTAAGAAATCTTCCACAGTTTGCATAGATTTAGCTTTATCATCAATATTTTTATAACTTCTTCAGCCTTATTACCAAAGAGACGGTCCTGTTGTAAAGGAGCATCCAACAATTTTGCTTTAACATGATCAGGCAGAGTTTGCTCTTTGAGCCAAGCATGCCTTCTTAGCACAGACCCAGTTACAACAGCACTGCAAGAGGCCACCAAAGAATCAAAACCACATTGCAAACTATGTTTTTCAACTTGTTCAGCTGAATGCAATAAATTCCTGTAAATCTTTATTTTCCACACAGTCAGAAATTAACAATTTTCTGTTTAAGCAGTCCCATGATATGCTGTTGATATTTAAGCATATGAAATTGACCGTTTAATGCCCTGATTGCCAAGGTTGTAGAAGTGTAAACCTTCTTACCCCATCTATCCAGCGCCATGGAATCTCTATCAGAAGGGGTAGGATTTTTGGCAGTAGAGGCCTTAATACCCTTGGGACCCTGAGAAATGGTTTCAGGATCGGCAATAGGATTTTTGAAAAAGTATTTGTGGGAGTCAGGAACCCTGTAGTATCTGTCTGGCTTACAAGGAGCCGGAGGCAGAGAATTAGGAGATATACTAGATTCTGAAAAAACATCATCAACAATGTCTAGAACAGGAGGTGGAGCCAAAGGCCTATGCTGTGGAAGAAGAAGAAAATCCCTAAGTCTCTTTTTAGATTCAGAGAAATCTTGACTTTCCCAGCGGAATTGATCTCTTAAGGTACGTAAAGTTTCCCCAAACGAAAAATCCTCTGGGGGGAGCAGAAGGAATGGAATCTTCTGCATCAGAGTCCTCATAAGTAGGTATAGACAAATCCTGTTCATTAGAAGAGTCAGAAGAAATAGAATCCTGTTCAGAAGATTCAAAATCAATGCCTTGCCTAGGCCTCTTAGAAGGAGGGGGTTGGCTACCCCTGATCAGAGTAATTAAATCTTCAGCCAGTTTGATCATTTGTTTTTTAGGCATAGGGGCCCTGCACATGTGGCCCAGGCATCAGTTTTTTAAGACATAGATTTGGATTTTGGCCTTAATTTAGAAGATGGCGTCAGTCTAATATACAAATCTGTAGGCCTGAAAACACCATCCGAAGCCGGTGCCTGCACAGCGGCTCTGGACCCATCTACGGTAGAGACATACACGGGTTCCATAATTGAAGCATCTCGCAGCATACCGGACTCCAAATGGGTCTCAGTAGAGGCCTGCAAATCAGAAGTAGCGAGTATCAGGGGCTGTGAAAGTGCCTCACTGAGTACCGGCGAACTGGCAACTGGCTTAGGAGAAGCTTCGTCATCAGTTCTGGACATCGACGGCCTGTCTCTGTCTTTTTCTTTGCATTTTTTAGGTATTCCGGTGGTCGGATTGCTAACAGACGACATTTCTGGATAATTAAATCATGAGCCAAAATATTTAGAGACAAAAATATACCGACGTTTAACAGAGCACGGATTAAATTTAGCACAAAACTGACAGCAAAGTACGTTGTGGTCAGGGCCAAGGCAAGGAATTCAGTACAAATGAAAATCCTTATGAGGTATTTGCTTCCCACAAGTAATGCAATTATTAACTTTTACTGACATCGGTAAGGAGCAAGAAAAAGTTTTCCCAATGGGGTACTTAGCTTTTAGTTGAAGACTTCGGTTCTAAAACTCGAAAACGAAAATTTCAGGAGTCAGCCGACAGGCACTTGCGAACTGCTTTTGCTTCGGGCACCGCGCAGCAAGAAAGACTGATGTAATGGCGTCGGCTGCATGTTTTATACCCCTGACGACCGGACATCATGGAAGAAGGGACAGCAACCAACGCAGGACCAAAGACTTTGTTAATCAGGCCGACTGAGAGCAACCTGCCAGCAGATTACCAAAATGTTGAGACTGCAACAGTGAAACACGAAGAACATCTGATAGTGCATGTAGCCTGCTCTGAAGCTTAGGGATCTTATTGCAAGATTCACTTATTGGGATGTGCAGGTAGGCTTCCTTTAAGTCTAGTGTTGCTAACCAGGCATTTTTGCCTAGCATGGGAAGCAGATGATTAAGAGTTAGCATCTTGAATTTTGGGATCACCAAAAATGTGTTTAGAATAGACAGGCCCAGGATAAGACTCCAGGAATTGTCTTTTCTAGGTACCAGGAAAACTTCTGAGTTGAAACCTTGCTCCAATTCTTCTTCTGGGACAGGTTGAATAGCCCTGATGCTTAAAAGACAGAGAACTTGCTTTTGAGTCTCTGACCACTGATTTGGGGGTAGGTCTGGCCAACCATTTGGGGTTGGGAAAGGAGTGGAAGTGGAATCTGTATCCTTGAGAAACTATTTAAAACCCATTTGTCCTGGGCAATGAGTTACCAATTTTTGGCATGCAGGCAATCTTTCCCCCTAAAGGAACAGTCAGTTGAGCAGAGCTTGGAAGGTTTAAAGTTAAGTCATTGAGACAGTTTACCATAGGGGGGAGTCTTACTACTCCCTGCTTTGGAAGTGGGAGCCCCTCACTACATAGGATTTTGAGTACCTTGGGACTGACGCCTGGGTGTTCTGCTGGTTCTGGGTTTGGACTGAAGAGGCAGGAAAGGACCAATTCTTGGAGGGCCAATGCCTACTAAATCTGGGAGGCTGTACTTGCAGGAAATCTTTAACAGTTGGCATAACTTTAGCTTTTTCCTCCATCTTTTTAAGTACTTCTTCTGCTTTGTTGCCAAACAGGCAGTCCTGGTTTAAGGGAGCATCCCATAATTTAGCTTTAACATGAACTGGCAAAGATTGCTCCTTAAGCCAATCATGCCTTCTAAGTACAGACCCAGTGACAGCAGCCCTCCAAGATGCCTCTAATAAATCAAAACCACATTGCAAAGTATGTTTTCCAACTTGTTAAGCAGAATGCATTAAATCCTGTAATTCTTTATTTTCAGCAGAGTCAGGAATCAACATAATTTTCTGTTTAAGCAATCCAATAATATGCTGCTGATACTTTACATATGAAACTGGCAGTTTAAGGCCCAAAATTTGGGTTTTCCCCCCAAAGGGGTTGGGGGAGGGGAAAAGTGTTAAATTTTTAAAACCTTCTTTTTAAAAAAAACCCCATCCTATTTTTTCCAAAAATGGGGGGGCCCGGGGGAAACTCTTAATGGGGAAAAAGGGGGGGAAAAAAAAATTTTTTTGGGG
>NC_056741.1:404504380-404596880 GCF_019279795.1 Protopterus annectens
CACACACACACACACACACAGAAATATAGGTTCAAAGGATTATACTAGGCTACTGACCCAGAAGCCTTATAAGCCTAGCCAGGAATTTTGCCCATGTTCCCCCAAAGTCAGCACTTGTTTCCCCTGCCCAGCAGATACACAGGTGCGATCCTAGGCCTGTACTTTGTTTCCCATCCTGTCGTCCAGGTTCCTCAAAGAGGGCTAGAGAGGTACTCTGCTCGACATGTACAGGGAATCTATTCTACAGATGGGAGAGTCTTTGGGATGCAAATCTATCTGGCCAAGTTCTATTAATGTCACATACCAGGTTGAGGCCTTGCATGCCGGTTATGTGAGTGGAGTTTGAGTTATGGATATACAGGAGCTCCATCACGGCTGGGTCTGAGATGGCCTTGTATGCCCGACACAGGTCACCTCTGTTAAGTCGGTTTGAGAGAAGTAAAGGTACAGGGCCTTTAGCCCATCTATACAGGATAGGTGTTTGTGATCCTGGATTTTTGTTGTCAGGAACCTCTGTGGTCTCTCCAGCTGCTGCATGTGCTTGGCAATGTACATGCCGATAATGGGTCTGATAAGGAAGGAGTACAGGATGTTTTGTCCTCCTTGTTCCTGAATGAAAAACCCTTATTTATGAGGTGGGCCATGTAGAAAGCCTTCCATACAAGAGGCAACATGGCGGTCAAAAGTCAGGATGCTATCAACCTAGGTGCCCAGGTCCCTCATGACTAATTGTGTGCTTAGTACATTATTAATGTGATAATCAGTGGGGATGCCATTTTTCCCAAAGGGGATAATGATGCATTTCTTGGCATTCAGTTTGAGGCCATGCTTCTGGCACCAGTCATTAGTTTGGTTAAGGCCCTCTTGGAGGATGTTCACATCACCAAGGGAATTTAAGGCGACGCCTACCTTGCAGTCATCTGCAAACTTGGTCAGCCACAGACCACTGGTTTTGGCTTGCACCTTAGAAATGATATCCCAAACAGTAGAGGCCCTAAGACTGATCCTTGGGGTACACCGCTCATTATGGGTCTACTACTAGAGGTGGCTTCCCCTATTTTGACCGAGTGAGTTCCATCAGTGAGCCAGTTAGCTACCCACCTGGTAACATATGGGTTTGGTGCCTAATTGGGACAGTTCATCTATTATGCCCAAGTAGGGAATAGTGTCAAAGGCTTTGGCTAGGTCAAGGTAGGCAGCATGCAGAGTCTTCCCTTGTTCACGGCTTTGGTGACTTGTTTCGAAAAAGTCGACCAAGTTTAAAAGGCATGACTTCCTGTATGGGGTAAAGCGTTTGGAGGTTGCCAATGTCCTTGTTTATAAGTTCCACGCTAATGCATTCCATGGCCTTGCAAAACAGGCTAGTTAGGCTGATGGGCCTATAACTGCCTGGGTCAGTGGATGATCCACCTTTGTGTAGAGAGATGACAGTGGCTGTCCTCCATTCAGCTGGGACGAAGCCAGTGCTCAAGCTTTGGTTGAATAGGTTGCTGAAAGCTCATGCCTGAGTTCATGTAGGATACAGCCAGGGATGTTATCAGGTCCCATGGAAATTGTATTTGTTGCCTTTGAGAGGGCATTGAAGACCTGCTACCTGGTGATGTGTGTGTGTGTGGGGGGGGGGGCAGGTGCAGGGATGTCTTAGTTTACTGATGGGGGGACAGGGGGTGAAGTTTTCATTGAACCTGTCTGCCAGCAGGTTGGCTACATCTATGGCATTTGTGTATTTGGTGTTATTGACCACCAGTTCACAGCAGGCTTGGGTGTTACCTTTGAGATTGTGGACATATGTGAAGAGGCCTTGTGATTGCCCTTAGTGGATGTGGCCAATTTGGATGCACACACACACACAAATATATATGGTTACTTAATTATATTAAGCCCTTTCAGGCACACTCATACTGTTTAAACTAAGTTTTGCTATTGGTTTATCTGTAATGAATGGTGTACAGCAGTGGTAATGCACTTCCAGGAGATGGCCTTACAACAGACCCAGGTAATCACAGACCTATCGGCATTACAAGCCTTATCTGTAAAATGATGGAACTTCTTAAAATTTCCCTCAAACTGTGACAAACAATACTGTTAGACTTGACCATCAACAGTTTGTCTTTGTGAAAGAAAAAGCCCATCTATTTAGTCTGAGAAATGTCTTCAACAGGGTTACAGATGGCGACCATGCAGTGCATGTGGCATATTTTGACATAAAAAGAAGTTATGTACTCACCATAACGTTCCATCTGAGTAGGTACTTCATTTGTCTGCAACCTGTGGGTATCAGATCTGACTTCGGATACAAGCCGGCAGCTTCACAAGCTAAAAGATCCGAGCTCCTAGCCCCTCCCCTACCCATAATCCTCTGCTGCCTACTGTATTACCTCAGATCGAGTTTGCTCAGTCCTAAACAATTCACACCCTCGACGCAGGATCAAACCCTGCTTCATCTCATGAAAAGACATTTTGCAGATGGCCAGTTATCCCGATATGGTTAGGGGGTATGGAGGGGGGGGTTGGTTGCAGACAAATGAAGTACCTACTCAGATGGAACATTATGGTGAGTACATAACTTATCTGAAGTAGTTACTTCATTTGTTCTGCAACCTGTGGGACAGAGTCCCCAGCTACCTATAGAAAGTAACCCTGGGTGGCCTTACGGAAGGATATTCTGAAGCACCGTGGAGCCAAAGGAAGCCCTACTGGAAATCATATCCAATTTATAATGGGAGATGAACGTGTGAGAAGTGGACCAAGTAGCTGCTGAGCATATGTCTTCCAGAGGAACCCTGGACCGGAAAGCTGCTGATGTAGCAATGGATCGGGTTGAGTGAGCGTGAATTCCCGTAGGTACTGGTTTACCCGAGGACGTATACCCGTGGATTATGCACTGGGAAATCCAATTTGCCAGAGTTACCTTATAAATTGCCTTTCCCATAGCTGATTTGGCAAAGAACACAAACAACTAATCAGACTTGCGAAAATCCTTAGTCCTGTGCAGGTAGAAACGTAATTGCCTGTGTACGTCCAGTTTGTGCAATGTGTATTCCCCTTTGTTCTTAAAATTTGGAAAAAATACTGGTAAACTGATTGATTGGTTAATATTTGACTCTGAAGCCACCTTTGGTAGGAAAGAAGGGTTAGTCCTGAGAGACACTCTATCCTTGTGAAAGAGGAGGGGGGGGGGTTCATGCACAGGGCTTGAAGTTCTGAGACCCTCCTGGCTTATGTGATCGCCACTAAAAAGGCTGTTTTCCAAGACAAGAATTTCAATGGAACTGAAGAGGCAGGCTCGAAGGGTGGACTTGTCTAAGCTTGTAGTACTAAAGTTAAGTCCCATGGGGGAGCTACAGATTTCACCGGTGGTTTCAAAAGAAAAATGCCCCTCAGGAAGGTTTTGCATATCTTTGAGGATGCTACTGATCCCAGTCCATCCCCCACATGAAAGTGGGAAATGGCTGCTAACTGCACCTTAACTGTGGAAGCGCTCGCCTCCTTCTGAAAGATTAGTGACAAGAAATCCAGAATCGTTGGAATAGGAACTGTAAATGGATCCTGGCCCTTGCATTCGGCCCAAATGGAAAAGCATTTCCATTTACTATTGTAAATTTTTCTGGTAGCAGGTTTATGGGCCACCACCAGAATGGCCTTCACTGGTGATGAGATACCGGGAGTCCTAGCCATCAGAGGAACTGGATCAACCAAGCAGTCAGCTTGAGGTTTAGCAGGTTCGGGGTTTGGCATCCCGCAGGATGCGAGATCAAATCTGGAATGGGATCCAAAATCCATGGAGGAACAACACTGTGAGACCATAGGTAAGGAAACCAGATCTGACGAGGCCAGAATGGGACTATGAGGATCACTCTGCTCCCCAACCGACGTGCTTTCTGAATGAACTTCGCCATAATTGGAAGAGGGGGTTAAGCATAAAGAAGACCGGGTGGCTAAGCATGTACCAGAGCATCTCTTGGGGCTTCCCCTGAAGGGGGAAGTATTGCGAAGTACTCGCTGCACTTCGTGTTTGACGGAGAAGCGAAAAGATCGCAGCGAGGCCAACCCCATGAGCGGAAGATTTGCTTCGCAACTGAAGGATCGAGAGACCACTCGTACGGGGTGAGAATCACCCGACTCAGTTTGTCCACCAATATGTTGGACCGACCTGGAATGTGTGTTGCTATCAGAAAGCAGTTGGTGGATATCGCCCATTCCCACACTCTCGTAGCTTCTTGGCAGAGGCGATAAGACCTGGTTTCCCCCTGTTTATGTATCAGACTACCGCCATGTTGTCTGTCTGGATCACAATAGTCCCTAGAGGGAGGAGGTTGTGGAGAGCTTGCAACGCCAAAAGCACCGCCCTCATCTATAGGACAGTGATATGCAAAGCGGTCTCTATGGGGGCCAATGTGCCTTGGACGGTTCTGCCCGAACAATGCCCCCCCCCCACCAGAGGCGAGAAGCATCCGTGGTCAATGTGGCTTTGGATGGGGAAATTACAAAAGGTCTCCCTTCCTGCAGCTCCCGTGAGCGAAGCCACCAAAGGAGGGAGTCCCTGCAAACTCTGCTCAATGAAATCGGGGTGTTCAGCGGGTGAAGCACTAACGACCATTGAACCTGAAGAGTCCACTGTAAGATCCTCATCCGGAGGCGTGCATGAAGAGAGCCCGATGGCTGCTGCCATCGACCCCAGTGCCCTCAGGACCAACTCCGCCGCAGGAGCTGTGCTTCAAAGAAGGGCTAAGACCTGATGCGATAGGCTGTTCAGTCTGTCCGAAGTTAGTAGGGCTCCACAAATACGCATGTTCAACTTGGCCCCTATAAACTCCAAGACCTGTACTGGCTGAAGGGAGGACTTTTGAAGGTCCACTGATATGCCCAACTTCTGGGCCAAAGTTAGAGTGTAATCCCTTGCAATGCCGAGTTGATGCCTGCTGGGGGTGACGAGGAGCCAGTCATCCAGGTATGGAAAGACCTGAATTCTTTGGAGTTTCAGGTGGGCTGCGACCACTGCCATGACCTTGGTGAACACCCTGGGTGCTGAGGTGAGGCCAAACGGGAGAACCCTGAACTGATAATGACCATGTCCTAGCCGGAAGCGGAGGAACCTCCTGGATCGTCGGTCCATCAGAATGTGGTAGTACACATCCTGGAGGTCTATGGAGCACATCCAGTCGTTCTCCCGAAGAAGGGGGAGAATAGCCTGAAGAGTGACCGTCCGGAACTTTTCCTTGGGGACAAACAGGTTCAGAGCAGAGAGATCTAGAATCGGTCTTAAGTCCCCCGTCTTCTTTGGCACTAAAAAGAACCTGGAGTAGTAGCCCGATCCGGACTGGTCTGGGGTAACGTGCTGGATGGCTCTTTTTTCTAGCAGCTTTGACACTTCTAAGGCTGCAGCCTCCCTTTAATCGGGTGGGACATCGGGGAGGCGCCTGACTTTGGGGGGTAGGTGAATGAAAGGAATGGAGTAACCTCTGGATATGATTCGGAGCACCCATCGATCTGTCATGATGGACTCCCAATTTGACAGATGCTCCGATAAACGCCCCCCAACTGCCTCCAGAGAGGGACAGCCGGGTAAGCCCTCAGGGCTGTTGTGCGGGCCTATCCGAGAAAGGTTCCCCTAGACCCGAAGTTACGCGGCCCCCCCCTCTGCCTCTGGGCCGGCGTCCGCCTTGTCCTCCTCTGCCTCTAGAGGACAAGGGGTCCGAAGCCGGATGGGACTGCTGAGACTTGCGGAACCACAACTTCTTTTGTCCCCTCTGATTCCTAGAAAAGGATCGTTGGGGATTCGAGAAGCGGACCCCAATGGCAGACAGCGTCTTCCCACCTTCACGCTTTGGACCAGCGTCTCATGTATGGTCTTGCCAAAAAGCGAAGATCTGTCAAAGGGCGCATTCGCGAAGGACGCCTTGAAGGGATCTGCGAAATAGCAAAGGCGGAGCCAGGTGTGACGCCGCAGGATGACCCTGGTTCCGCTCGCCCTAGCGGCTCTGTCAGTAGCACGAGAGAGTAACCGCATGGACATGTTAGAGATGGACTTTAGAGTGGTCATACGAGTCGCACATGTGCCCTTATCCGCGACCGTCATGGACTCTGGGGGGGCTGCAGCGTATTCCTTAATTAGGTCTCGCTGTAGCCTGATAATGTGTGCCATATAGTTCAGCCCCCTTATAGAGAAGGTTGCTGAAGCAAACATCCGCTTCCCAATGCAGTCCATCGCCCGAGATTCCTTATCCGGAGGATGGACCGCGGAACTCTCCTGTGAGAGTTCCTTCCTCGTGGCGGCCGCCACCAGCATGGCATCAACAGGGGACCCCTTAGCCCAGGACTGCCTATCTGCGGGGGGGGGGGGCTAAGAACTTTGTCAGGACGTCTGGGGATTGGCTCCACGGTGTCGAGTTCTTTCCACGCCCTGGTGGTAATCAAGTCCACCAGGGGGTCAGCCGGGGGGGACACCTAGGAGGTAGACGGGCCCGCCTCAAACGCCTCCAGGAACACCGATTCGTCCAAGGAAGGGTTTTGGGCAGACTACCCCCTCTAATATGCAACATTTCCATGATGTCTACAAAGGAGACATCTTCGGGGGGTGATCTTGGGGAACCTTCCCCTTCATCCAAATCTGTGTTGATGGACTCAGGGGAGTCCAGGTGCCTCCTTTTACACTGCCGTTTGCAAGGCACCTCCTCGGTGGGGCTGTCCGAGGAGGGCTCGCCCACAGGGTCCTGTTCCTCTAAGGGATCTAACTGGAGGGTTTGAGCAGGCTGTCCCATAGGATGGATGATGGAGGATAGACCCACATGCATAGGGGGAGCGGGAGGATCCGAGGCCCAGACCAGGGACCTGGAAGACCTCGACAGAACCCTCTCCACTACCTCAAAAGCCGAAGGAGAACTACTTTCCCCAGGCTCCGAAAGTAGTCTCCTCGGCTCCAAAGCAGGGATCTGAGTCGGAGCCGAAGCAGTCGGATCTGAGAGAGAGGTGTGCTCCGACCTACACTGTGCCAGAGATACACCAATCCCCATGGATCCGATGCTCGGCCCTCTGCCTCGAGAGCTAGGATCAGACACGCTCGAAGGCAAGGTCGGCATCGAAGATACCGGAGTTATCGATGCAGACGAAACCCCGGCTCCGAAAGGGCCGGGATCCGATGACTCCAAAACCGGATCGGAGAAGGAGTGATTGGAGCAAAGAGAGGGGCTGTGCTCCCCCCCCGAGGGGGGGGGGGGAGGCAAGAGCACCCCCATCTGCATTTGGGTCTGCAGGAATCGACACATCATCCGATCCATGTCCGCATTGGTAAGGCTCCTGGTTGACCTAGAAGTCGTCGAGGCGGGTCGGGAGAGCTGGTAACTTTCGAAGGGGGGGCTGAGGGGTGAGCCTCAGCCCACCTTTTGTGAGACCTGTGCTTATCTTTTTCCTTGTGCCTTTTTTCCTTGGAGAAAGAAGCATTAGAGTCCCCCGAACTCTGCACAGCAGGGGGAGTTAGAGTCCCAGGCAGAGCGGGGGGAACTGAAGGCGCCGGGGCTACGATAGTAGGCTGAGCCTTCAAAGGGGAGGAAGAAGAAGAATCCTGGGGAAGTAGGCCCGCCAGGATCAGCTTGTTCCTCCTGTCCCTAATTGCCCGAGGATTAAAGGCTGCACAGATTTGGCAAGCCGTTGATAAGTGGGCCACCCCCAGGCACAAGACACACCGAGTGTGGCCATCAGCTGGGGAAAGCTTATGGCCACACTCAGTGCACTTGGAAAAAAATGGCTTTGGGCCCTTCCGCCATTACACAAAGTGCACACACACCCAAACACTAAGGGGGAGGGGAAGAAAAATGCTAACGACCACAAGAAAACTACAGAAAGGGGGCTAACACTCTATTTCTAAAGGGAAATGAACACTAACAAGCTTAAATTTAACTTAACGAAATGTTCTCAAGGAGTAAAAGCTGAAACGACCTCACCAAGCTTAAGGAGTTCTTCACAAATAGCTGTCTTCAGCTGCGGCAAACTCGATCTGAGGTAATACAGTAGGCAGCAGGGGATTATGGGTAAGGGGGAGGAGCTAGAAGTTCGGATCTTTTAGCTTGTGAAGCTGCTGGCTCGGATCCAAGGTCGGATCCGATACCCACAGGTTACAGAACAAATGAAGTAACTACTTCAGATCCTAGGATTGTGACATTATTTCCCATACTGGCATCATACAAAAACTAAATGTTTTAAAAACTGACCTATATGTGATAAAATTAACAGCAAACTGGCTGAAAAACAGAACAAGTGATGGTGGTGTCCTTCAGGGATCAGTACTGGAAACTCTCTCTCTGTATTACCTTCTCATGTCTCTAAGCAACAGATAAGACCTCTGGCTAACAAGTGTGCAGATGTATGCAAACTGGGGAAGTTGATTTTAAGCCACCCACTGATACCCAAACCCTCCAGAATGAACCTTCCCTAATAAACTGTTGGAGTACTAAAAATGGATTCAAACTGAATGCTAAAAGTGCAGTATGACCACTTTTGGTAGACAATTCTTCCCCTCATCACCAATACAAAATTAAAGAGCTATCAGAGACCTATGAACTTGGGCTGATTACATTCCCTCTCTTTTGACCATCATGTGACAACTGTTGTCAAGAAATCCTTTTACTTAGCAAAACTAAATGCCAAAAGAATGAATTCAAGGACTACAATGTAATCACTCGTATACTAAACATTGATCAAACTAATTATTGAGTACAATGCCCCATTTGGGATGTACCTTACTAAGCATATCAAACCACTGGCAAGGCCCTAAAGACTCTTAACCAATAAGACCACAGGACTAAATTCCCTGTCCTATCAAGACAGGCTTTAAACTCTATCCCTTTATTCAGTATCTTACCAATTTTTATAGGGAGATATTTGTCTCTTATGCCATTAGAGAACCATCTGTCCTGGACCTCGTACATCACCGTTAAGTCCAGTGGCTCTACTACTAGTATAACCAGGGATCTAAACCTTCACTTATAGATAAAAAAAATATGGTGAACTACATGATAAGGAGTGTGACTCCTAATTGTCTTTTAAACATAACCTAGACGAGTGGATGGGTTTTCAATAATTTCCTCTAGCATGGCCCTTTTTGAGAAAAGGGGCACAGCCTGAAGGATGGCAATGCCAAGGCGTAAATGGTTAATAGACTCAATAGCCTTGGGATAAATTAATTTTTCACAGATTCAAATTTATTTGATTGCAATCAGATATCTGAGGTGTACAGAGTCATAAAAGCTGCTGCAACTGGTGGTCACATCTGTGTGTGCGTGTGTTGCACTGGGATGCTAGTGTGAATCTGATAGCAAATAGCCGACTGTCATTGTGGTCATTATTTATGTATGACATAACTTGATCACAAGCAGAGATCTGAGGTTTATATAGTGAACAGAGGCTGTAATTGTTGGGTATGAACAGGTCTCCGTGGATTAAAGTAACTGACCCTGCTGTTATTTACTCATGTTAAATAGTCATAGTAGCCTTGAAGGGGTAGTGCGTACTTGGGTGAAGCAAGATGAAAATTCTGTGTGCTTGTTGTTTGCATGAAAAAAAGTTGAAATACATTACTATGGCATACCAGTATTCTTAACACTTAAGCTGTTGGAAACAAAAAACTACTTCTATGTATGCATGTAATGTATATTGCAGTGGCTCCTCAATTTCCTTATACGTGGGAACTTGGCAAGCTAGTGGTGCATGGTGGCTAATTCAGGTGTGTTTTTACTATGGTATTTGTTTCCAAATTATCTTTTGTCTCTCTTTGTCCTTTGATTCAGTGCTCTACTCCAGCAACCAAAATCTAAATAAATAAATAAAAATTCCACTGGGCCTCCACTGAAAATGGACTATAAACGGCCCAGTGGACTTTCTCAGTAAACTAATGCCAAATAAATTAATAAATATTGCTTCTGCAAGCACTTGTCGCCTAGACATTGTTTTCCCTTGATTTTGGTGTTTAATGCTGGCAATATATGAACATTTAGACTGCAGTTTTTCATTGATTTGTTTTCATGTTTTCTGCTGGAAGTGGGAGAGTAATAGTATTTGCTATGTAGTTTTTATGTTTTAAGTGTCTACATTTTTGGTAAGCTACCTACTTTTCAAGAGTCTGCCCAGATTTTCAGTGTCTACAGGTTGTGTGATATGGTATCTTTAACTTTAAGAACAGTAAGTGCCAATTCCTTTCTACTTGAAAGAATCATTATTTCTATACAGATACTGTAGTTCATTACTCTGGTAGAAGTATGGCTTTTGTCTCGCCTATGGTATTAGCCCAAGAAGGATTTATTGCAAGCTGCTGATACATCTGCTTCTCATGGGGTTGAGTAGAGGCTAGCAGGCCAAAATGATAGTGAAACCAGGTTTTGGGAACCTCCATTACCATTTACTTTACTTCTGGGCCTGTCAGACACAAGGGGAGTGGCTTGAAACTCTTCAATCACATCCTTCTTTAGCTGCCTGTCATTTTTGTTATAACATTCCCCCCTTTATGACTCTTCCTGAGAGGCAATGACTCTGCCATTCTACCAGATGGCTGTTGCAAAATCAATGATTATACATTACGGACTCAATTTCTTTTTCTGTGCAAGCCAGGTATGATGAGAGAGCTCTACGTCAGCAGATCATCCTAGGGAAACCTCCAAAAATCTACTAGCTTACTTGTAAGGTGGCACTTACAATGCTAATCTTTAAATGACATCCTATACCCACAACTGCAAAGGCTTACCAGGCCTGCAATAACATAAAAAAATTCCTTGAAGTTTTCCACCAGTAAGACAGTTAAGCAAAGTACTATCAGAAAAGATTTCCCAAAGGGGTACTTATCTTTCAAAGATGAACCTGGACTGGAATTCTGATGGCGAGACTTCACCAAGCAACTACAAACTCTCTCAATGAAATACAGTAAGAAAGAAATTAAGATTTTTGTGGGCTGATTGTGACGGAGATAAAGAAAGAACAATCCTGCATTACAGCAAAGGGAAGCCAATCTGCATCAAAAATGTCTGTAAAGCACTTGGAATTAATTCAGGCAGGTAGATATTTATCTGTGGCTAACTCCTGTATTTCATCAATGCTACTGCATTGGTGAACATGAACACAGAGTGTGTTATCCTTTCAGCTTTAATATGTAATGTAAAATAAAGGCCGTGACCAACTTTCTCTTAACTGGCAGATGGTCTAGAACACACAATCTACTGCTTTCAAGCTGGTCCAACAACGTGCAGGAGCTCAGAGCAAGGTCTCATATCTTCTATGA
Source organism: Protopterus annectens (assembly GCF_019279795.1). Lineage (NCBI taxonomy): Eukaryota > Metazoa > Chordata > Ceratodontiformes > Protopteridae > Protopterus > Protopterus annectens. Next base: position 404,515,644 of record NC_056741.1, read on the forward strand.
GGAGTAACTGTACCAGCTGTAGAAACAAGCCAGCTGATGCTGTTTTTGCAACAAACCTTTTTTTGCTACCTCATCGCAGTTTTTCCAGCTTGCCACAGTCATTCATTCTCTGACACCAGTTTTACTCAGTAGAGGCTCATGGGGGAGCTTGAGTTGATTGGAGAAGACACTAGCAAATATACACAGATCTGCAAGTGCAAACAATTGACGTACACACATATGGGTAATTTGAAGGACCACCAATTTACCTGTGGCAATGCTTTGGGATGTGAACGAAACTGGACCACTTGGTGAAAACCCATAAAGATTCAGTGAGGACATGCAAATTCAACACACAAGGCAATCCATCAAAGAACCAAACTGAAAAACAAAGTGCAGTGGGGTAGGAACATTAACAGCTGTGTCACTGGGCTGATAGGTATAGTACAAATTAAATAAATACAAAGCACTAAGTAGCAACAGCCCCACCAACATTAATTTCACTTGCTACTTAATGTCAGATTACATTCACAATTAAGCATTTCATAAACAATGCATTTGTTCCACAACCTTCCTCATCTCAACAGCTACAAGTACACCTCAAATGTGGTGGCATCTAAAAGTTGCAAATGATATATGCCTACCCTTTGGCTCAGGTGGTGGCATTAACCCCAATCTGACTTTCTCCTGCAACTCTTTCTGTGCTTCTCTGCGAGTCTGACGTCGTAGTTTCTTCTGTTCCTTCTGAGTGAGATATATCCCAAGAGTTACAGGCTTATCCTTGTCAACTAAAAAGTTAAAAAAAAAAAAAAAAAAAAATTCATAAGAAGCTAAGCCTTACTTAACATTTATGTTCATACATTAAGTAACCTGGCTGAATATCCATGTTCATACATCAAGTAATTTGGTACCGCTTAAAGAACTGTTCACAAGGATAGTAATTTAAAACATTTATAAGACACCATAATTCTAGAATGCTTACCACACAGTATGAAAAATAACTCAAAATCAAATTTCAATTCATAATTAAGAAAGAAGGCCTCGAAATAAGGCAAAATGCATACTTCTCGAGTAAATATATGCACAGAGAACAGTATCAACCTCAAACACCTCAGCTGCAGATGTGCCGAACAAAAAAAAAATAAAATTAAAAAAATAAGAGAGAAAATGCAATCATACTCGCTTAACAGTCATGCATATTACTTTGCTTGTAAGTTTTGTGGTGTATTCAATGCTGTCATGCACTGAAATATGAGAAGTGGCACTCTTGAAAGACTAAATGTGATCAAGAGAGAAATAAAATGCTCAACACATTTCAAGTGTGCACATTCATACCAATGCTTGATATGTCAGTCTCAAATACAGATATTTACTCATTCTAAAGTACAGTTGTGTAAAATCTTACCATAACAGTAGGTGTCTTCCTCTTCAGGGATTTCCTGCCAATGATAGCCCAATATCTGGCCAGTATACCAAAGCCATTAGTACTTGCAGGCATCATAAGTCATACGTTCATTCCCACCGTAAGGCGTAGGGCATAAAGGTGACATACGGATGTACATACTCAGAACTGAAAAAGCCCCAGGAGGAACAGAATGCCTCGAGGGACAAGATAAAAAGTACAATTGTGTACACTTACCATAAATGTAGATGTTCGAGTGTATTCACTGCTGCAGTCATTACATTTGGGTAATCTGCTGGCAGGTTGCCCTCAGTCGGCCTGATTAACAAAGTCTTGGGTCCTGTGTCAGATGCTGTCCCTTCTTCCATGACGTCAGGTCGTTAGGGCTATAAAACATGTAGCCGACTTCATTACATCAGTTTTTCTTGCCCCAGATGTCAGGTGTCCCCTCAATGGGGAGCAAATAAACACTAAAGTATACCTCCAACCAAAAGCAAATACACCAAAAAGGCTTTTAAGCATAGTAAAGGAAAGTAGAGGTATAGTCAGAAAATCTAGGGGGCTGGAGGGAGGTTAACCAGGACTGCAGCAGTGAATACACTCAAACATCTACATTTATGGTAAGTGTACACGACTGTACTATGTTCTTTGTGTTTCACTGCTGCAGTCATTACATTTGGGTAGATTCCCAAAGCTATGACTGGGAGGAGGAGTTTATACAATATTAGGGCCAGCTATAAGGCCTGCAAGACAGCAGTGGCAAAGCCAGCTCTGGATTTAAAGAAAATTGGTAAATGATGATGCTTGGTGAAAGTATGCACAGAACTCCAGGCAGCAGCTTCTAGGATATCCCTGGTAGGGTCACCTCTGAGAAATGCTGCAGAAGTAGATGCAGCCCTGGTGAAGTGAGTTATGATCCCTTGGGAGATAGGTTTTCCATGGTGCTTATAGCAGAAATTAATGCAATGGCTAATATATTAAGAAATGGTTTGCTTTGAAATAGCCTTCCCCTCTGCCCCTGCAGCAAATGCTACCAGCAATTGTTCAGATTTTCTTCGAGATTTAGTCCTAAGTAGAATCTTAGTTGTCTGTGCACATCCAAGGAATGCAGAATCCATTCCCCTCTGTTCTGTGGATTGGGAAAGAAGGTTGGCAAAAAAATGGACTGATTAAGAGCCACACTGGAAACCACCTTGGGCATGAAGGACGGATTGGTCCTAAGAGATACCCTGTCCGCATAAAAGATGATGAAAGGCTCCACTGACATAAGGGCCTGTAATTAAGACATCCTTCTTGCTGGAGTGATGGTTAACGGAAAACCGTTTTCCAAGAAAGAAATTTTAAGTCTGTAGTAGCAGATGGCTCGAAAGGAGGTAGAGTGAGTTTCTCCAAAACAAAGTTAAGGTCCCAGGCAGGGGTTGGAGCTCTCCTGGGTGGTCTCAAGTTGTTTGCCCCTCTGAGATACTGCTAGAGCAGAGGATGTGAGAAGAGGGGTGGTTCCATGTTATAGTGAGCTGAAATAGCTGAGGCGTGGATTTTAATGGAGGAAAAAGACAAGCCCTTGTGAAGCATCTCAGTTAAGTATTGCAAAATCTGAGGTAAATTGGGCGCTGCTGTGCTCATCCCTAAAGATTGGTTCCAGGCACAGAATCTTTTCCATTTGTCTGCATAAGATTTTCTAGTACTAGGTCTCCTTGCCACCAAGATGACATCCATCACAGGTTTGCTGAGGGATGATAAGAGTGAATTTAAGTGATTAGCCAGGCTGCAAGGTTAAATGTTGGAAGCTGAGGGTGCAGAATTTGGTTCTCCTGCTGAGACAGCAGGGAAGGGGTCTGAGGCAGGTTCCATGGAGATATCTGCAACACACTGAGCAGGAGGGGGTACCAGTGTTGACGCGGCCAGTCTGGAGCAATCAAAATCATCCTTGGTTTGTCCTGTTTGACTTTTAGTAGAACTTTGGAGAGCAGTGGCAGAGGGGGAAAAGCGTACACTGATAGATTTTTCCAGCTGAAGGTCAGAGCATCCACTTTCCAGGCTTGTTTGTGGGGAGTCCTTGAGCAAAACTTGTCCAACTGGTAGTTCTGGGGGGAGGCAACTAGATCCATGTCTGGGCTCCCCCATTTGTTTGTCAACATGTTGAAAATCTGTGGTTCCAGTTTCCACTCGTGTGGGTCCATGAGGTTTCTGCTTTGTCCGTCTGCCAGTGTATTCAATTTTCCTGGCAGGAAATGAGCTTGTAGATTCACTTGGTAGCTCTGGGCTGTGTTCCACAAAGCCATGGCTAGTCTGCAGAGGAGGTAGGAATGTGTACCCCCCTGCTTGTTTATGTACCACATAACCGTTGTGTCAGTCTTTACCATTAGTTGTCCTGGAAGAATGTAGTCCTTGATATGTAGGTGTATTTGATTTGGGTTCCATTTGCCCTGAATGCACTTCCCTGCTAGGTGAGCACCCCATGCATAGTCTGATGCATCTGTAGTTAGGGTTTGGGCAGCAGGGGGTAGTGTGAATGGTAATCCCTTGTTTTGGTGGCAGGCTTCTGCCAACCATAGGAACTCCAGGCGTAGGCAAGTTATGATAGGAATCATTGTTTCCAGGCTGTGACAATGTTGACTCCATAGACTTTTTAGGTACTACTATAGTTTCCTCATACGCAGTCTTGCATATGGAATTAGAAAAATGCAGGAGGCCATGAACCCCAAGGCTTGCAGGGTTTTTGTTGTCACTTGTTTGAAGTAAGTTACCAAATGAATTTGCTTCTCTGGTGTGAGGAAAGCCATCTGGGCAGTTGTATTCATGCTTGCACCCAGGAATGTAATCTGTTGACAGGGTACCAGTTGTGATTTCTTTTCGTTTATGGTGTACCCTAGACAAGTTAGAACCCTATTTACAAAAGCCAGATTTAAAAGTATACCCTGGTTTTCTGCCTGAATTAGACAATCGTCTAGGTATGGATATATCTGAATATTTCTTTGCCTGAAAAATGCAATAACTGGAGCCGGGAACTTTGTGAATACCCTGGGCACAGTAGACAAGCCAAAGGGCAGTGCAGAGAACTGATAATGCAAGTAGCCTGCTTTGAAGCGTAGGTATCTTCAAGATTCCCTGATTGGGATGTGCAGGTATGCTTCTCTTAAATCTAGAGTTGCCAACCAGGCGTCTTTGCCTAGCATAGGTAATAAATGGTGAAGAGTCAGCATCTTGAATTTTGGAATCTCCAGAAAGGTGTTTAGAGTAGAGAGGTCCAGGATTGGACGTCATGATTTGTCTTTTCTGGGTACCAGGAAAAGCCTTGAATAGAAACCTTGTCCCATTTCCTCTTCTGGCACCAGTTGAATAGCCCCCATGCTTAAGAGAGAAAGTGCTTGTTTTTGAGCCTCTGCCCACTGATTCGGGGGCAGGTCTGGACACCCGTTTGGTGTTGGCAATGTGTGGAAATGAAATCTGTATCCCAGGGACACAACATTTAAAACCCATTTGTCCTGGGTTATGAGTTCCCAGTTCTTTGCATGAAGAGCAATCTTTCCCCACAAAGGAGCGGTTGAAAGATAAGTGCTTGGTAATTTTAACAGGAAGTCATTGAGACTGATTTGGAAGTGGAGGCCCCCCCACTGCTTAGCACTGAGAGTACCCTGGGACTGTAACCTGGGGTTTTTGCTGTGTCTGGGTTTGGCTTGAGAGGATCTGGAAGGGGCTGGAAAGGACCAATTCTTAAGTAGGCCAATGCCTACTAAATCTTGGAGGTTGCACTTGTAAGAAATCGTTAACAGTTTGCATAGATTTAGCTTTATCTTCCATCTTTTTTAGAACTTCTTCAGCCTTATTGCCAAACAGGTGGTCCTGATTTAAAGGAGCATCCAACAATTTAACTTTAACATGATCAGAAAAAAGGTTGCTCCTTAAGCCAAGCATGCCTTCTAAGCACAGACCCAGTAACAGCAGCCCTGCAAGAGGCCTCTAAAGAATCAAAACCACATTATAAAGTAGGTTTACCAATTTGTTCAGCAGAATGCATTAAATCCTGTAAATCTTTATTTTCCACACAGTCAGGAATCAGCGATTTTCTTTTTAAGCAGTCCAATGATACGCTGCTGATATTTTAACATATGAAATTGGCAGTTTAATGCTCTGATTGCCAAAGTCGCAGAAGTATAAACCTTTTTACCCCATCTATCCAGCGCCCTGAAATCTCTATCAGAAGGGGTAGGATTTTTAGCAGTAGAAGCCTTAATGGCCTTGGACACCTGAGAAATGGTTTCTGGATATGCAACAGGGTTTTTGAAAAGGAACTTGTGGGACACAGGAACCCTGTAGTATCTGTCAAGTACACTAGTAGCCGGAGGCAGGGAATCAGGGGCCAAACTGGATTCCGAGAACACCAACAATGTCTAGTACAGGAGGTATAGCCAAAGGCCTATGCTGAGGTAGAAGCAGGAAATCCCTAAGCCTCATTTTTGAATTAGAAAATTCCTGGCTTTCTCAGTGGAAATGCTCCCTCAAAGCATGTAAAGTTTCCCCAAAAGAAAAGTCCTCAGGAGGGGAAGCAGAAGGAATGGAGTCCTCTGCATCGGAATCCTCATAAGTAGGTATGGACAAATTCAGGTCATTAGAAGAGTTAGAAGAAATAGAATCCTGATCAGAAGCCATTTTTATCATTTGATTTTAGGCATAGGGGCCTGAACACATGGCCTGGGTGTCAGTTTTTTAGACATGGATCAAGATTTAGGTCTTAGTAATGAAGGTGGTGTCGATTTAATATGCAAGTCTGTAGGCCTGAATACACCCTCAGAAGCCAGTGACTGCACAGTGGCTCCGGACCCATCCAAGGTAGAGACATCCGTGGGTTCCATAGGTGAAGCATCTCACGGCATACCGGACTCTGAATGGGTCTCAGTAGATGCCTGTGAATCAGAAGTAGCGGGTATCAGGGGTTGTGAAAGCGCTTCATTGAGTACCGGCGAACTGGCAACTGGCTTAGGAGAAGCGTTGTCGATGGTTTTAGACCCCGGCGGCCTCTTTCTTTATCCTTGCGGTTTTTTGGAATTCCGGTAGTCGGAAGGCTAATTGACGACATTTCTGGATAATTAAACCAAGAACCGAAATAACTAGAGGCAAAAATGTACCGACGACGGATACTGCGCTGATTAAATAAAGCACAAAACAGACAGCAAGGTATGTCGTTGTCAGGGCCTAGGCAAGGAATACAGTATGAATGAAAATCTTTATGAGGTATTTGCTTTCCACAAGTAATGCAATTATTAACTTTTACTGACATCAATAAGGAGCAAGAAAAAGTTTCCCCAACGGGGTACTTAGCTTTTAGTTAAAGACTTCTGTTCTGAAACTCGAAAATGAAAATTTCAGGAGTCGGCTGACCGGCACTGGCGAACTGCTTATGCTTCGGGCACCACACTGCAAGAAAGACTGATGTAATGACGTCGGCTGCATGTTTTATACCCTTGACAACCAGACGTCATGGAAGAAGGGACAGCATCTGACGCAGGACCCAAGACTTTGTTAATCAGGCTGACTGAGGGCAACCTGCCAGCAGATTACCCAAATGTAATGACTGCAACAGTGAAACATGAAGAAAATTGTGCATCCAGAAGAAAAAAGATAACATCTCTTTGGCCAGGAGGACAAGAATGAACAGGTTAGATCACAGGGCGAGGAGGGAGAGAACACTGCAACAGTGAAGAGAAGGACATCCACTCTTATGACAAGAATTTACATAACTGTACTATGACTTCCATATCACTGCTGCAGTATTCATAAAGTACAGTTGTGTACACTTACCATAAATGTAGATGTTTGAGTGTATTCACTGTTGCAGCCATTACATTTGGGTTATCTGCTTGCAGGTAGCCCTCAGTCAGCCTGATTAACAAAGTCTTGGGCCCTGCGTCAGTTGCGGTCTCTTCTTCCATGACGTCAGGGGTATAAAACATGCAGCCAATGCTATTACATCAGTTTTTCTTGCCCCAGATGTAAGGTGCCCCCCTAATGGGGAGCAATTAAACATAAAAGTACAACGAAATACCTACAACAAAAAAGCAAATACATCAAAAAGGCTTTTAAGCATAGTAAAGGAAAGTAGAGGTATAGCCAAAAGAAGTTAGGCGGCTGGAGGGAGGGTAACCAGGACTGCAGCAGTGAATACACTCGAACATCTACATTTATGGTAAGCATACACAACTGTACTATGCTCTTCATGTTTCACTGTTGCAGTCATTACATTTGGGTAAATTCCCAAAGCTATGGTTGGGAGGAGGAATTTAGATATCATTAGGACCAGCTATAAGGCCCTGCAAGATTGCAGTGGCAAAGCCAGCTCTGGATTTAGAGAAAATTGGCAAATGATAATGCTTGGTGAAAGTATGCACAGAACTCCAGGTAGCAGCTTCTAGGATGTCCCTGGTAGGGACTCCTCTGAGAAAGGCTGTAGAGGTAGATGCAGCCCTGCTGGAGTGAAGTCTGATCCACTGCAGGATAGGTTTTCGATGGTGCTTATAGCAGAAATGAATGCAATGGCCTATCCATTTAGAAATGGTTTGCTTTGAAATAGCCTTCCCCTCTGCCACTGGAGCAAATGCCACCAGCAGTTGTTCAGATTTCCTTTGAGGTTTAGTCCTGTCCAAGTAGAATCGAAGTTGTCTGTGCACATCTAAGGAATGCAGTATCCATTCCCCTTTGTTCTGTGGATTGGGAAAGAAGGTTGGCAAATGAATAGACTGATTAACAGCCACACTGGATACCACCTTGGGCATGAAGGATGGATTGGTTCTGAGGGACACCCTGTCTGCACGAAAGATGATGAAAGGTGTCACTGCCATAAGGGCCTGTAATTCAGATACCCTTCTAGCTGAAGTAATTGCTAAAAGGAAAGTAGTTTTCCAAGAAAGAAATTTTAAGTCTGCAGTAGCAGCTGGCTCAAAAGGAGGTAGAGTGAGTTTCTCCAAAACAAAGTTAAGGTCCCAGACTGGGGTTGGAGCTCTACTGGGTGGTCTCAAATTTTTGGCCCCTATGAGGAACTGCTTGAGCAGTGGATGAGAGAAGAGGGGAGGTTCTTTGTTATAATTAGCTGAAATGGCTGAGTCATGGATTTTAATGGAGGAAAAAGAAAGGCCCTTGTGAAGCACCTTATTTATTTATTTTATTTTTATTTTACATTTGTTGACCGGGCTAGTCCAGCTGGATCAATGTCCATTTTCAGTGGAGGCCCGGAGAGAAAAGCTTCACAGATTAAAGCAAGGTTATAGAAATTGAACATTTACAATAAACGCTTGTGACACAGTGAGCAAAAATACAAAGATATTAGTCTAGATCAAGTAATAAAAAACAAATAGTGCCATCTACGTAATGAGAAAGGCATTAACTACTTACAGTACAAATATGTGAGGATGGGGGTATTACATAGTTTAAAATGTATATACATACTTGTAAAAGACATTGTTTGTACCGTTTTTTTTTTTTTTTTTTTTTCAAATATGAGAACAATAGTAGCAGTAGAGTCATTTAAGTTAAGTATTGTAAAATCTGAGGTAAACTGGGCGCTGCTGTGCTCATCCCTTGTGACTGGTTCCAGGCACATAATATTTTCCATTTTTCAGCATAAGATTTTCTAGTACTAGGCCTCCTGTCCTCTAAAATGATATCCATCACAGGTTTACTGAGGGATGGTAGAGGAGAGATTATGTAATTAGCCAGGCTGCAAGGTTCAGTGTTAGAAGCTGAGGATGCAGAATCTGGGTCTCCTGCTGAGACAACAGGGAAGGAGTCTGAGGTAGGTGCCATGGGGATAACCGTGACACACTGCGCAGAAGGGGGTACCAGTGTTGGCGTGGCCAGTCTGGAGCAATCAAAATCATCCTTGGTTTGTCCTGTTTGATTTTTAGTAGTACTTTGCAGAGCAGAGACAGAGGGAGTTTTTTCCAGCTGAAAGACAGAGCATCCACTTTCCAGGCTTGCTTGTGTGGAGTCCTTGTGCAAAATTTGTCCAATTGGTAGTTCTGGGGAGAGGCAAACAGGTCTATATCTGGGCTCCACCATTTGTTTGTCAGCATGTTGAAAATCCTTGGTTCCAGTTCCCACTCACGTGGGTCCATGAGGTTTCTGCATAGTCCATCTGCCAGTGTATTTAATTTTCCTGGCAGGAACTGAGCTTGTAGGTGCACTTGGTAGCTCAAGGCTGTGTTGTGCTTGTTTATGTACCACACAACTGTGGTGGTGTCCGTCTTTACCATACGTTGTCCTGGAATAATGTGGTCCCTGAAGGCTGTCATAGCATTCTGTACAGCTAACATTTCTTTTTGATTGATATGCAGGTGCATTTGACTTGGGTTCCATTTTCCCTGAATGCACTTCCCTGCCAGGTGAACCCCCCCATGCATAATCTGATGCATCTGTTGTTAGGGTTTGGGTGGAAGGGGATGGTGTGAAAGGTAGTCCCTTGTTTTGGTGGAATATAATTTGTTGACAGGGCACCAGGTGTGATTTCTTTTCATTTATGGTGTACCCCAGACAAGTTAGAACCCTTTGTACAAAGGCCAGATGATTCAAAAGTTATGTCCTGGCTTTCTGCCTGAATTAGGCAATCGTCCAGGTATGGGTATATTTGAATATTTCTTTGCCTGCAAAATGCAATAACTGGAGCTAGGCACTTTGTGAATACCCTGGGTGCAGTAGATAAGCCAAAGGGCAATGCAGAGCCTGCTTTGAAGCATAGGTATATTCTGCAAGATTCCCTGATTGGGATGTGCAGGTATGCTTCTTTTAAAATCTAGTGTTGCCAACCAGGCATCCTTGCCTAGCACAGGAAGTAATTGAAGAGTCAGCATCTTGAATTTTGGAATTTCCAAAAAGGTGTTTAGAGTAGACAGGGGTCCAGGATAGGATGCCATGAATTGTCTTTTCTGGGTACCAGGAAAAGTCTCGAGTAGAAACCTTGTCCCTTTTACTCTTCTGGTACCAGCTGAATTGCCCCCATGGTTGAGAAAGAAAGTACTTATTTTTGGGCCTCTGCCCACTGATTTGGGGGTAGGTCCAGCCAACCGCTTGGTGTTGGCAACGTGTGGAAGTGAAATATGTATCCCTGGGACAGTACATTTAAAACCCATTTGCCCTGGGTAATGAGTTCCCAATTCTTTGCATGAAGGGCAATTTTTCCCCCTAAAGGGGCAGTCAGTTGGTAAGTGCTTGGAAATTTTAAACAGAAGTCATTGAGACAGTTTACCACAGGGGGGAGTCTTATTACTTCCAGATTTGGAAGTGGAGGCCCCCCACTGCTTAGTCCTGTGCCTGCCTTGGGACTGAAACCTGGGGCTTTTGCTGTGTCTGGGTTTAGCTTGAGAAGACCTGGAAGGGGCTGGAAAGGACCAATTCTTAGAGGGCCAGTGCCTACTAAATCTAGGAGGTTGAACTTGTAAGAAATCTAACAGTCTGCATAGATTTAGCTTTATCTTCCATCTTTTTAAGAATTTCCCCAGCCTTGTTGCCAAACAGGCAGTCCTGATTTAAGGGAGCATCCAACAATTTAGCTTTAACATGATCGGGCAAAGATTGCTCCTTTAGCCAAGCATGCCTTCTGAGCACAGACCCAGTAACAGCAGTCCTGTAAGAAGCCTCTAATGAATCAAAACCACATTGCAAAGTGTGCTTTCCAACTTGTTCAGCAGAATGCATTAAATCCTGTAATTCTTTATTTTCCGCACAGTCAGGAATCAACATAATTTTCTGCTTAAGCAATCCAATAATATGTTGCTGATACTGTAACATATGAAACTGGCAGTTTAAAGCCCTAATGGCCAAGGTTGCAGAAGTTAAAACCTTCTTACCCAATCTATCCAGCGCCCTGGAGTCTCTATAAGAAGGGGTAGGATTTTTAGCAGTAGAAGCCTTAGTGCCCTTGGGCCCCTGTGAAATGGTCTCTGGATCCGCAATAGGATTTTTAAAAAGGAATTTCTGTGACTCAGGGACCCTATAGTATCGGTCAGGTTTTCTGGGAGCAGGAGGCAAGGAATCAGGGGCCAAACTAGATTTCGAAAAAGCATCATCAACAATGTCTAGTACAGGAGGAATAGCTAAAGGCCTATGCTGAGGTAGGAGTAAGAAATCCCTAAGCCTCTTTTTTGAGTGAAAAATCCTGGCTTTCCCAGTGGAAATGCTCCCTTAAAATATGCAAGGTTTCCCCAGACGAAAAATCCTCTGGAGGGAAAGCAGAGGGAATGGAGTTCTCTGCATCAGATAAGGGCAAATTCAGATCATCAGAGGAATCAGAAAAAAACAGAATCCTGATCAGAAGATTCATAAACAACTTCAATCCTAGGCCTCTTGGAAGGGGGGTGGGTTAGCTACCCCTGATTAGAGTTATTAAATCTTCAGCCATACTTATCATTTGTTTTTTAGGCATAGAGGCCTGAGCATGTGGCCTGGGCGTCGTTTTTTTAGGTATGGTTCGAGATTTAGGCCTAAGCGAAGAAGGAGGCGTTGGTTTAATATGCAAGTCCATAGGCCTGAATACACCCTCAGAAGCCGGTGCCTGCACAGCGGCTCCAGACCCATCTAAGGTAGAGACATCCATGGGTTCCATAGTTGAAGCATCACCTGGCATACCAGACTCCGAATGGGTCTCAGTAGAGGCCTGCGAATCAGAAGTAGTGGACATCAGGGGCTGCGAAAGCGTCTCACTGAGTACCGGCGAACTGGCGACTGGCTTAGGAGAAGTGTTGTCAGCAGTTTTGGACCTCGGCGACCTGTCTCTGTCTTTATCTTTGCGTTTTTTTGGAATCCCAGTAGTCGGACGGCTAACCGACGACATTTCTGAATAATTAAACCGAGAACCGAAATATTTAGAGGCAAAAATATACAGACTGATAGTGCGCTGATTAAATAAAGCACAAAACTGACAGCAAGGTACGTCATGGTCAGGGCCTAGGCAAGGAATACAGTACAAATGAAAATCTTTATGAGATATTTGCTTTCCACAAGTAATGCAATTAACTTTTACTGATATCGGTGAGAAGCAATAAAAAGTTTCCCCAACGGGGTACTTAGCTTTAGTTGAAGACTTCGGTTCTGAAACTCGAAAATGAAAATTTCAGGAGTTTGCCGACCGGCACTTGCGAACTGCTTCTGCTTCGGGCACCACACGGCAAGAAAGACTGATGTAATGGCATTAGCTGCATGTTTTATACCCCTGACAACCTGACATCATGGAAGAAGGGACAGCAACCGACGCAGAAACCAAGACTTTGTTAATCAGGCCAACTTGAGGGCTACCTGCAAGCAGATATAACCTAAATGTAATGACTGCAACAGTGAAACATGAAGAACATCCTAAAGGAAAGTGCAAAAGCTCAAGAGGAAGCCTGGGAGAAGGACGGCATGGAGCAGCCATCCAAAAATCCATACAGGATAGACCTAGCAAAGCCAGCCATGGACCTGGAAGTAACATCCAACTTGTAATGTTTAATGTAAGTATCAAAAAAGGACTGAGTAGCAGTCTCAAGGATGGAACTGGTGTCCATCCCCTTCAAAAAGGCACCAGAAGAGGCAACAGTCCTGGTAGAATTGGTCTTTACTGGGGAAGAAAAATATTTAACATGAAAAGAACAGAAATGGCCTTAAAAATCCAGGAGGAGATGGTTTGCTTAGAAACAGCCAAACTGAAAGACTGGGACAAAATGAAATCAAAAACTGATCAGATTTGGGAATAACTCATTTTATCAAAACAGCTGAGCTGTATATGCAAATCTAAGGTGTGAAGAACTTCTCACTGGCAAACTGCAGAGAAAGAAAACAGGATGGCAGATCAATACACTGATTAAGGGATAATATATTGACTACCTCGGGCATAAAAGAAGGGTTAGTATGAAGAGACACCCTGTCTGTGGAAAACCAAGAAAGGAGGAACAGCTCTGACAGAGTGAGGCTCAGACACTCTCTTGGCTGAAGTGACAGCAAAACGAACAGTAGTCTTCCAAGTACAATGTTGCAACAAAGCTGAAAAAGCAGGCTCAAAAGAAGCCTTAGTCAATTTTTCAAGGGGAAAATTTAGGTTCCAGGAAGGTGTAACAGGCTTCCTGGGAGGTCTGATATGAAGGATGACTAAGAAATTTCTTGATCTCAAGTCTAGAGACCAGAGGAGAAGTCAAGGGCAGGTGAGAAGAAACCGCTGAAAGGTGAGCTTTAACTGAAGAATATACTAGCCCAGCATGGAGTAGATCACACAAATAAGTGAGAACCTGAGGAACCTCCACATATAGAGGATCCTGATGGCGAGAGAGGCACCAGACAGAATATCTCTTCCATTTTGACATATATGACTTCCTAGTAGTAAGCTTCCTGGCCTCCTACAGAAACTGAAGCATGCCCTTAGAAAACAGGTGTCTAAAAGGGATCAAAACCCTATCACCCAAAGTGTCAGTTGAAGAGTGGACATGCGAAGATGGATAGGAGACCCCTTTGTCTTGTGTTAGAAGAGCCACCTTTTGAGGTAATTTGTGGTGACTGCTCCTGGCCAAGTGAGAAAGAAGAGTGATCCAACACTATCTGGGCCAAAAGGAAGTCACTACCAAAATTTTGAGAAGGTCTTGCCTGATCTTGTGCAAGACCTTTGGTAACCGAGGAAGGGGAAGGAAGGCATACATAAACATCCCCTTCCAATGAAAATACAGCGCGTCCATTTTCCAAGCCAGAGGACGTGGGACTCTGGAACAAAATAGAGAATGTTGTCTGCTCAGAGGGGAGGCAAAAAAAATCTACCTGAGGAATACCCCACTGATGGACGATGTCCAGGAGCACATCTCTGTGAAGCATCCATTTGTGAGCTTGTGGGTTGTATCTTGTCAGAGAGTCTGCCATTAGAATGTGCTCCAAGGGAATATAAATTGTCTGAAGAGTCACTCGCTACTGGACAGGTAGATTGCAGACTAGCTCTTCAAGTCTGCGAAGAACATAGGACCTTGTACCCCCTTGCTTGCTGACATACCACATCACTGTGGAATTGTCTCTGAAAATTTTGAGAGCGCCGGGATGAAAGAGGGAATGAAAAGCCTGAAGAGCTAGAAACAGCCCTCATCACTTTTATACCGATATGGTCTAACCTCTAATGAAGAGGCCAGAGACCCTCGACCTTGAGAGATCTGAAGGAGGCTCCCCCATTCCCTGTCTATGGGGTCTGTAAAGAGATTTTGCATCAGGACCGGAGCCTTTGGCCAGAAGGAGCACTGGAATGATGTAAGTCAATAACCTGAGGACCCTGAGAAATTCCCTAGCTGTGACTGAAGCCAGAGGAAGCAGAGACTAGAAAAACGCAGTAACAAACAAGGCATTGGGACAGGCAGAGATGCCAGCATTAGGATGGTCAAAAGCCTGCAACTGAGGACATTATGATTCTGAGAAGGCGTTAGAGCTTATTTCTGGAAGTTTATGGTGAACCCCAGACTCGAACAGGGAAAAAGTAAACTAAAGGAGAGCATCGGGGGAAGAAGCCTAAAAGAACAGAACATCTAGACAGGGAAAGAACTGAACTTCTCTCATCATGCAAAGGCAATGACAGGAGTACGGCATTTAGTGAATACCCTTGGGGCAGTAGAAAGGCCAAAGAGCAAAGCAAAGAATTGAAAATGCAAGGAAGAAACAGAGAAAAGTAAAATCTCCTGAAAAGGTGATGGATGGGGATATGAAGGAAAGGTATCTTGAGATCTAGAGAGACCAGAAAGGCCTGGGGTGCAAGGGGAAACAGAGTCTGAAGAGACGACGTTCAAAAGGAAGGAATCTTGAGAAAGGTGTTGGAGCCGAGAGATATCCAGAACTGGTCTCCCAAGTGCCCTTTCTGGGAATCAAAATCTTTCTAGAATATAAACCCCTTCCTACCTGGGCAGGCGGTACAGCTTCAAGGGCACCCAGGACCAAAGGAGAATGCAGTGCCTCTGGGAAAAGAAGTTATTCTTGAGGAGATTTGAGGGATGCCCAAAAGGGGAGGAAGGGATTTCCAAACCATGAAATATTCCTGGCAGATAATAGACAAAACCCAAGACTGTGTTGTGATCTTTAACCAATGTGGAAGAGACAGGGAAAGATGTACAGGATAAGGGAACCTGGCTGAGGGAAAGGGGAAACCAACTGACAAATGGAACCTGGCTTATCCTGAAAAGCATGTTTCTGGGAGGTAGGGATTTGAGTAGACTTAGCAGGAGGCACATGTCTAGAACCCTCTTTCCCCTTAGGTGGCTGGCGAGATTGCCTACGAACAAAAGAAGCCTTGGTGGGATAATTTCTCTGAAACATAGGAACACGAGAAACAAAAATATGTTATAAATTCTGCAAAGATTTACCCTTCACCTGGAGAGACTTAAAAAGTTCAGCAGCACCAAAAAGATTTGTATTATCCAAATATTCATCCAATAGTTTGGCCTTAATGTCATCAGGAAAAGCCTGAAGATGAAGCCAAGAGTAACGTCTCATAAAAGAACCAAAGGCAGCAACCCTGGAGGAGTCATCAGTCGCATCTTAGCTGCACATGGGGAAAGGGCAGAAAGAGTGGAAAGCAAATTGAGATGTACAGTTCAATAGGGACATGTCAGAAACCTTCTCCTCAGAGTCAGGAAGTAACCTGAGAAAGGATGGCCAAAACACACCTGGTCATACGAGTCTGGTAGTTGATGCCCCAAAAGGATAAACTGGAAAGCAGTGTAAACCATTTTGCTAACCCTTTCTACAGTCCTACTATCCTTATCTGAAGGGAGCAATGTGGTAGAGGACAACAGCTTGGAGGGCTTATTGGAAGAGACAGACACTGCAGAACGGCATTATAAAGACATTTACATTTGTCAGGCACCCTGAAAAATCTACCACTTTTCTTGGGTGCAGGGGGCTGAGAATCCACTGAAAAGATATCCAGGAGGGCAGCCAGAACAGTGGGGAAACAGCTGATGGCTTAGAAGACACCACACGGAGAAGCTTATAATACCACTTCTGAATGTCAGAGATACGAGTACACATCCCACTAAACTCCATCATGCAGGCAATAGTATCCCCAAAGGAGAACATCTCCAAAGGGTTAATCTGGTCTAATAGAATCTTCTTCTCCAAACCACAGTCCAAGGGGAAAAGATTTTGAGAAGAGTAAGTCAGGGACTCTTACCCAGAATCCAGAGCCTTATCTGAAGAGTTTAGTTCCTTGGGTCTTTTAAGAGGAGTGGAAGGGCAGGTACAGACACCCCTTGAGGAGACTTTAAAGCCATTAAAGCATTAATCCCCGAGTAAAATCCTGTCATTCATGTTGGGGATCCTTAACTACAGAGAAAAATGTGATTGGTTTTCTTTCTTTTTCTGTGGGACATCTGCACGAAACACCCTCAGAGGGTCACACCCCTGGCAGCATTCAATAAGTATAGTAAAGATCTACTCCCTAACCAATATCTGTGGAATCTCCCTTGGTATCTCAGATATAATCTCCCTCAGTTGCAGGAGCAGATGTCTGTAAAGGATCAGAGGACGTGCGAGTTGTTTCCATGCCAGCCTCCAATGGGGAGGTGGCAGAGGAATCTGAGGCAACCACTAGATGATCCTCTGGGTCTTCACTAGCATCGAGAGAAATGTCTGGGGAGGCTGTACAGCAGCTGCAGCAGATCTAAGTTTTTTAGCCTTTTTCTTGGCAGACAGCTGACCCTCAGGACGGGAATACTGCCATAGCATCTTGAGCCAACAGCTTAAGACACTGGTTTTCAAGGTAAACAGATGAAGAAAGACAAATATGTGGGGTCTTAGGGACAATAGCCTGACAGACAGAACACTGTGTATAGTCATAGGAAGCACCCACACCAAAAAGACATTGGTGACTGTCTTTATGGGGATCTGCCTCCCACACTGACATTCTCCCTTTCTAGATGACATGAACCCAACAGTGTTAAACAAAAAAGAAAGATAAGAAGAAACCTCAATACCCTGGTAACAAGCAAAGCAGAAGGGCACTCAGACAGATGTTCAACAATGGTGTTCAAAATGGTGGCAAAGTAGTTCTGAGTATCTGTCTCCAAATGTCACCTTTATACCCTACGCCTTATGCAGGAAGCATACATGTAAAGTACGATGTCTGTAAGTACTAAAGGCTTTGGTATACTGGCCGAACATTGGGCTATTCTTGGCAGGAGATACTTTAGGTTATGAATACTGCAACAATGATATGAAAGGACATCAGCCGATGTTTAACATGAACATTGCTGGAGGAATCCCTAAATAACTGCAGTAAAAACATCTTCCCAGCCAAATCTCTTCAGCAGTCATAATTCCCAATGAGAAGGGAGTTGCATCTTCATGCTGCAGCCAATACAGGAAGCCTGGCTAAAATAAAAAAAAACTGCTCTGCACACAAAAAAAAATAATTCTGTGTAGAGACATGACAAATTGAAACAAGAGGGAAAGCATATACTACTTCTATATCTATCAGGTGAATTACTCAAACAGCATGCTATCAACATTAAATGCTTCCCAACAAAATACATTTGGAGTAATTACAAGTGTGAACAGGAGATCCTGGGTTGGGTGGTACAGTGTTGTAATTAACACTGCTACCTCATAGCACTTGGTCCGCCAGTCTGAATTCTGACTGGGATGCATTCTATGTCGAGCCTGCACACATCCCTGGCTCCATGTAGGTTTTCAATGCATGTTCCAGTTTCCTCCACATTCCGAAGATATGCTGTAGGTGAAATTACTATTCTCCAAACTTCTCACAGGTGTACATTCCTTGATGAAATACTAGCTGTTTGTACACATGTGCCCAAGCAAAGGGCACCCTGTTCAGGATTAGTTTTACTGCTGTGTGTCTCAATGAGTGCCAGGATAGCCTTCTGTTACGTTATGACCCTGAAATGGAATGAGTGGCTTACTGCAGAATGAATGGATGAAAACTGCATAATGACATGTTCAAAAAAATCTTCAACTGATGTGAAATAATTACATACAGACAGTAATCTCGCAACAAATGCTGTACCCAGAAGGATTGAAGGAGGCAAGGAGGAGGGTATCATGTGGCAATGATTGTTATTCAGCCATCTACTATTACATAAAAAAATAAATCACAACTACTGTCGATTTCTGGGATGCGACCTTAAACAAACTGACATATGCAGAAAGTACAGTTGTGTACACTTACCATAAATGTAGATGTTCGAGTGTATTCACTGTTGCAGTCATTACATTTGGGTAATCTGCTGACAGGCTGCCCTCAGTCAGCCTGAATATCAAAGTCTTGGATCCTGCGTCGGCTGCTGTCGCCTCTTCCATGATGTCAGGTTGATAGGGGTATTAGACATGCAGCCGATGCCATTTTCTTTAATTTTTCTTGCCCCAGATGTCAGGTGCCCCCCCAAATGGGGAGCAAATATATATATATATATATATATATATATATATATATATATATATATATATACACAATTGTAACAACATAAACTTTACCTTCATCTAAAAGCAAATACACCACAAAGGTTGTAGAATATTGTGAAGGAAAGAGAAGTTCTAGAAAAAAGGGGGATGGCGGGTGGGTAACCCGGACTGCAAAAGTGAATACACTCGAACATCTACATTTATGGTTAGTGTGCACAACTGTACTATGTTCTTCGTGTTTCACTGTTGCGGTCAATACATTTGGGTAGAATCCCAAAGCTAAGGATGGGAGGCTGGAACTAAATTGCATTAGGGGCGGCTATAAGGCCCTGCAGAACTGCAGTGGCAAAGCCTGCCCTGGACTTAGAGAAGAGAGGCAAATGATAATGCTTTGTAAAAGTATAAACAGAGCTCCAAGTAGCAGCTTCTAGAATGTCTTTGGTTGGCACCCCTCTGAGAAAAGCTGCTGAGGTAGATGCAGCCCTGGTGGAATGTGACCTGATTCCCTTGGGCACCGGTTTACCATGATGCAAATAGCAGAAACGAATGCAGTGGCTTATCCACTTTGAAATAGTCTGCTTTGAAATAGCCTTCCCCTCTGATCCTGCAGCAAATGCCACCAGTAGCTGCTCAGACTTTCTTAGAGATTTGGTCCTGTTTAAATAGAATCTTAGTTGTCTGTGTACGTAAAAGGAATGCAGAATCTGCTCCCCCTTGTTCTGCGGATTTGGGTAAAAAGTTGGCAGGTGAATAGTTTGGTTAAGAGCCACACTGGTTACCACCGTAGGCATAAAGGAAGGATTGGTCCTGAGGGACACCCCGTCCGCGTAAAATATAATAAAAGGCTCCACAGCCATGATGGCCTGTAGTTCTGAAGCCCTTCTTGCTGAAGTGATTGCCAGAAGGAAAGCTGTTTTCCAAGATAAAAACTTTATATCTGCAGTAGCTGCTGGTTCAAATGAAGGCAGAGTGAGCTTTTCCAACACAAAATTGAGGTCCCATGCAGGAGTTGGTGATCTTCTGGGAGACCTTAAATTTCTGGCCCCTCTAAGATGCTGTTTTAGCAGAGGATGAGAAAAGATGGGAGGCTCTGTGTTGTAATGAGCCAAGATGGCAGAGAAATGGATTTTTATTGATGAAAAAGATAGGCCCTTGTCAAGCATCTCAGTCAAGTATTGTAAAATCTGAGGGATATTTGGCTTTGCTGTGTCCGTCCCTTGTGCTTGGTTCCAAGCACAGAATCTCTTCCATTTATCAGCATAAGATTTTCTAGTACTAGGCCTTCTGGCTTCCAAATTGACATCCATCACAGATTTACTGAGAGGTGTTGTTTGAATAATTACATGATCAGCCATGCTGTCAGGTTCAGAGTTTGGAGCTGATTGTGCAGAATTTGATTGCTCTGCTGAGACAGTAGATGAGGTATTTGAGGCAAGTACCAGGGAGGGAGTTGAGACATATTCCTTAGAATTGGGTACCTGTGCTGGCGAGGCCAGTCCGGGGCAATTAGGATCATTTTTGCTTTTCCTGTCTGACCTTTAGTAAGACCTTGGGAAGAAGAGGCAGCGGAGGAAAGGTGCAGACTGATAGGTTTTTCCAACTGAAGGATAGGGCATCCACTTTCCATGCTTGCCTGTGATAAGTCCTTGCGCAGAATTTGTCCAGTTGATAATTCTGGGGAGAGGCAAACAGATCTATGTCCGGACTCCCTCATTTCTCTGTTATCATGCTGAAGAGTTGTGGATCCAGTTTCCACTCGTGAGGGTCCATAAGATTTCTGCTTAGGTCATCTGCCAGAGTATTTTGATTTCCTGGTAGGAATTGAGCTTGAAGATGTACTTGGTAGGTCAAGGTTGTGTCCCACAATGCCATGGCTAGTCTGCAAAGGGGGTAGGAATGTGTACCCCCTGCTTGTTTATGTACCACATAACCGTGGTGTTGTCTGTCTTTATCAGTAGTTGTCCTGGATGAAGTAAGTCCTTGAAGGCTGTCAGGGCATTCTGAACAGCTAACATCTCTTTCTGGTTGATATGCAGATGCATTTGTTTTGGGCTCCATATGCCCTGAATGCATCTCCCCGCCAGGTGGGCTCCTCCAAACATAGTCTGATGCATCTGTAGTTAGGGTATGGGGGGCAGGGGGTAGAGTGAAAGACCATCCCATGTTCTGGTGACATGGTCTCTTCCCACCAAAGAAACTCCTGTTGTAGGCAGGGAATGAGAGGAATCATTGTTTCCAGACTGTGACAATGTTGACTCCATAAACTTTTTAGATACCAATGTAGTTTCCTCATATGCAGTCTTGCATACGGAATTAGTAGAATGCAGGATGCCATGAACCTCAAAGCCTGCAGAATTTGTCTTGCAGATAACTGGGTTTTTGTTGCCATCTGTTTGAAGTAAATATTCAGTTGCCTTTGGTTGTCTGGCATAAGGTAAGCCATCTGGGCAGTTGTATTCAAGCTTGCACCCAGGAATGTAATCTTCTGAGAGGGTACCAGTTGTGATTTCTTTTCGTTTATTGTGTACCCTAGGCATGTTAGAAGGCTTTTTACAAACGCCAGATTTTGAAGAAGAATGTCCTTGTTTTCTGCTTGAATGAGACAGTCTTCCAAGTAAGGCTAGATTTGTATGCTTCTTTGTCTGCAAAATACAATTACTGGTGCCAGGCACTTTGTAAAGACCCTGGGCGCAGTAGATAAGCCAAAGGGCAGTGCAGAGAATTGGTAATGCATAAAACCAGCCTTGAAGAGGCGGTATCTTCTGCACGATTCCCTTATTGAGATATGCAGGTATGCCTCTTAAGTCTAGAGTCACTAGCCAAGCGTTCTTGCCAAACATGGGCAGAAGCTGTTGCAAAGTCAGCATTTTGAATTTTGGGATGTCCAAGAATGTGTTAAAAATCGATAAATCCAGTATTAGGTGCTAGGTATTGTCGTTTCTGGGTACCAGGAACAGTCCTGAGTAAAACCCTTGCCCTTTTTCCTGTTCTGGTACTGGTTGAACAGCCCCCATATCCATGAGGGATGTAAATTGTTTCTGTGCCTCTGCCCATTGATTTTGTGGCAGATCTGGCCAACCGTTTGGAATTGGCAAGGTATGGAAATTAAATCTGTATCCCTGGGATATTATGTTTAATACCCACTTGTCCTGGGTTATTAACTGCCAATTTTGAGCATGCAGTGCTAATTTTCCCCCTAAGGGGGCTGCCAAAAGATAAGTGCTTGGTGATGGCAGGGGAAAGTCATTGAGACTGTTTACTGTAGCGTTGTGCTTTGTTACCTCCGGATTTGGAGGTAGAGGCACCCCATTGCTTTGACCTGTAAGAACCTTGTGATTGGTATCTAGAGCCTTTTGAGCGCCTGGATTTGCCCCATGAAGCTCTATCGGACACAGGAACAGTCCAAATTTTTTGTAGGCCAGTGTCTACTGAATCTTGGTGGCTGCACTTGTAAGAAGTCTTTTACAGTTTGCATAGACTTAGCTTTGTCTTCCATTTTCTTTAAAACCTCTTCTGCCTTATTGCCAAACAGAGTATCATGCTGTAGAGGTGCATCCAACAATTTAGCTTTAACATGATCAGGCAGATTTTGCTCCTTGAGCCAGGCATGCCTTCTAATCACAGATCCAGTAACTGCAGCCCTGCATGAGTCCTCCAAGGAATCAAAACCACATTGCAAAGTATGCTTTCCAACCTGTTCTGCTGTATGCAGTAATTCCTGTAATTCTTTATTTTCCACACATTCAGAAATCAACATAATTTTCTGTTTCAATAATCCCATAACATGCTGTTGATATTTAAGCATATGAAACTGGCAGTTTAAGGCCCTAATTGCCAAGGTTGCAGACGTATAAACCTTCTTTCCCCATCTATCCAGCACCCTGGAATCTCTATCAGAGGGGGTAGGATTCTTAGCTGTTGAGGCCTTTATACCTTTGGGACCCTGTGAGATAGTTTCAGGGTCAGCAGCAGGATTTTTGAATAAAAATTTGTGGGAGTCAGGAACCCTGAAATATCTGTCTGGCTTACTAGGAGCCGGAGGTAGGGAATCTGGAGCCATGCTTGATTCCGAAAACACATCATCAGCAATGTCTAATACAGGAGGTATGGCCAAAGGCCTATGCTGAGGAAAAAGGAAATCCCTAAGCCTCTTTTTTGATTCTGAGAAAACCTGACTCTCCCAATGAAAATGTTCCCTCAAAGTATGCAAGGATTCTCCAAAAGAATAATCTTCAGGAGGAGATGCAGATGGGATGGATTCCTCTGTATCTGAATCCTCAGAGTGGTACAGAAAATTCTTGATCAGAAGAGGAGTCAGAAGAAACAGAAACCTGATCTGAAGATTCATAAGTGTCTTGCCTAAGCCTCTTTTCATGGGGGGGGGGGTTGGGAACCCCTGATCAAGATAATTAAGTCTTCAGCCATTTTGATCATCTGTTTTTTGGGCATAGAGGCCTGAGCACGTGGCTCATGCATCATTTTTTTAGCCTTAGAAGTTGCTTTTGTCTTCGTTTTTAAAGCTGGCGTAGGTTTTATATAGAAATACCAAGTAAAAAGAGAGATGAAGGGGTGAACTGCCGTTACAAAAAACCATACAAAGTGTTCACCCTGCAGACCAAATGAGGGTATGAGACCCAAACAGCACAATTCCAATAAATGCATTGATGAATAAAATAAATGAAAAGGAAAATAAAATAAATAAAGGCTGGTAACTATATTAATAACTAAACTAAAACTGCAACAAAAATTCTCTTTGACAAAAAATCAAACAAAAAACAAAAAATTCTAAAAACACACAGAAAAACAATCAATTAAATAAAATCCATTTTATTCAAAATAGTAAAAAAAAAAAAAATATATTAAAAGTTGTATTGTTTAAACCAGGTTCTCTTGTTAGCATCTAATGTGATCTCAAAAAATAATTCCCCTTATAGTTTTTTCTCCCACATGCCACCCCCTCCTCCCTCCCTTGTACAACAAAAAATAAAAAAAAAGTAAAAACAAAATCCTGACATGAGGTGGTGTGGTGACACAGTATTTTATTTGCATTTTTTTTTTTTTCGTAAGTATGTTCATATGGTTTTTTATATAGAAATGCTGAGGCCTGAAAACACCCTCAGAAGCCGGTGCCTGCTCAGCGGCTCCGGACCCATCAGAGGGAGAGACATCCACAGGTACAATACTTTGAGAATCTCGCGGCATGCCGGACTCCACATGGGTCTCGGTAGAGGCCTGCGACTCAAAAGTAGCGGGTATCAGGGGCTGCGAAAGTGCCTCATTGAGTACCGGTGACTGGCTTAGGAGAAGCTTAATCGGTTTTGGACCTCGACGGTCTGTCTCTGTCCTTTTCTTTGTGTTTTTTGTGAACTCCGGTAGTCAGATTGCTATCCAACGACATTTCAGGGTAATTAAATCTGTTCCCAAAATATTATTAAGCACAGATATACAGACGCTTAATAGTGCATTGGTTAAATCTAGCACAAAACCGACAGCAAGGCACGTTATGATCTGGGCCTAGGCAAGGAATACAGTACAAATGAAAATCCTTATGAGGTATTTGCTTCCCACAAGTAATGCAATTATTAACTTTTACTGACATCGGTAAGGAGCAAGAAAAAGTTTCCCCAATGGGATACTTAGCTTTAATTGAAGACTTCGGTTCTGAAACTCGAATGCGAAAATTTCAGGAGTCGGCTGACCGGCACTTGCGAACTGTTTCTGCTTCGGGCACCACGCGGCAAGAAAGACTAAAGAAAATGGCGTTGGCTGCATGTCTTATACCCCTGACGACCTGACGTTATGGAAGAGGAGACAGCAGCCGACGCAGGACCCAAGACTTTGATATTCAGGCCAACTGAGGGCAACCTGCCAGCAGGTTACCCAAATGTAATGACTGCAACAGTGAAACACGAAGAACATCATCTTATTTCCATTTGTTTTGTAATATACTCGCTTTCTCTTCCTTATCACTATCTATCTTATTTATCAAACTGTAGAAAAATATGTAGCATTCAGGATACTATGAACTGGAACTCGCTCACTGTTCCTATTACATATAAACAAATAAAAGGTAATTTTGCATCATGTCTTGCTATAATGCACGCTCATCTGTTAAATCCAGTCTCAGTAATTTACCACCTGATGTAACACATAACTTTGCAAACTGGTCCCGATTAAAAATTATCAGCACAGAAGGAAAGTCCAAAAAACGTACAAAAAGTAATTTAAAATGTTCATAGGAGTATATTAAGCTATCAGTCAAGAACACTCTTAGGGGTCCATCCACTGGAATTTCCTCTACTTGTTCCCTCTTGTCCATAAGGTTCTGAGAAGCTAGGCTAGGGGTGGATTTATGGATCCCCATCCATTCATCCAGGTCTGATTTAAAGATAGGCACAGTGTGTTTATGAAGCGAAAGCATATTACAGAGGAAGGGGTCCTTTAGGAGAGCCACCTAACCCCACTAACAGGTTCTAATAATATTACAATGTAAGCTTACATCCCAAGAATGGGTATTGGTAGTACTACCTGTTTTGCAAACAAGTAAAAGGTCAAGCAGGACAGAATCATCTGCAGCCTTTTGTAACATAGGCAGAGGTTTCCCCAAAGAAGTCTGAAGGACACAGAGCATGCTGACAAGGAACTTAGACATGCTGTAGCTTAAGGAGCACATACCTGGGATTTTCTTGTTGAGGAGGGGAGGGTGGCCTAATGGTTAAGGTGTTTGCCTTACAAACATAAGCTACAGGGTTTGAATCTCAGGGGGAATTGGGGGGCTTTAAATGGCTCTGGCTGGGCAGTTAGCCTAATACGAACCTATGAACAAACTATATACAAGTGCTGTGTTTTGTCTAATTGAACACTATGTTTGAAACAAACGTACGTCAAAGGGGTTATTATATTCGGTTATGAGTCTGATGAAAGAAGAGTACTGAGGGTTAACACAATAACTTCCTTGGATATGAAAAATGACTTAAGTTACCAACTGCACCAGGTAAAATAATTTCCTAATTGTAGATGCTATATAGTGGTCAAAAAGTACAGTTGTGTGCACTTACCATAAATGTAGATGTTGGAGTGTATTCACTGTTGCAGTCATTACATTTGGGTTATCTGCTTGCAGGTAGCCCTCAGTCGGCCTGATTATCAAAGTCTTGGGTCTTGCGTCGGTTGCTGTCTCATCTTCCATGACGTCAGGTAGTCAGGGGTATAAAGCATGCAGCCGATGCCATTACATCAGTTTTTCTTGCCCCAGATGTCAGGTGCCCCCACAATGGGAAGCAATTTTATACCAGGTTACACCTCCAACAAAAAGCAAATACACCAGAAAGCTTTAAGTATAGAAAACAAAAGGAAAGGTATAGTCAATAGCAGTCAGGGGGCTGGAGGGAGGGTAACCAAGACTGCAACAGTGAATACACTCTAACATCTACATTTATGGTAAGTGTACACAACTGTACTATGTTCTTCATATTTCACTGTTGCAGTCATAACATTTGGGTAGATTCCCAAAGCTAAGGAAGGGAGGAGACAATCAGAGAGCATTAGGACCAGCTATTAGGCCCTACAAGACTGCAGTGGCAAAACCAGCTCTAGATTTAGAAAAGAATTGGCAAGTGGTAATGCTTGGTTAAGGTATGTAGGTAGGGACACCTCTGAGAAAGGCTGTAGAGGTAGATGCAGCCCTGGTGGAATGTGGTCTTATCCCCGGTGGGGTAGGTTTTCCATGGCGCTTACAGCAGAAATGAATGCAATGGCCTATCCACTTAGAAATGGTTTGCTTTGAAATGGCCTTCCCTCTGCCCCTGCAGCAAATGCAACCAGCAGCTATTCAGATTTCCTGAGAGGCTTAGTTCTGTCCAAGTAAAATCTAAGTTGTCTGTGCACATCCAAGGAGTGCAATATTCGTTCCCCTTTGTTCTGTGGATTAGAAAAGAAGGTTGGCAAATGAATGGACTGATTAAGAGCCACACTGAATACCACCTTGGGCATGAAGGAGGGATTGGTCCTGAGGGACACCCTGTCCACATGAAAGATGATGAAAGGCTCCACTGCTATGAGGCCCTTTAATTCAAACACCCTTCTTGCTGAAGTGATGGCTAGAAGGAAGGCTGTTTTCCAAGAAAGGAATTTCAACTCTGCATTTGCAGCTGGCTCAAAGGGAGGTAGAGTGAGCTTTTCCAATACAAAGTTAAAGGTCCCAGGCTGGAGTAGGGGCGCTCCTGGGTAGTCTTAAGTTTTTGGCACCTCTAAGTAATTCCTTCAGCAGTGGATGAGAAGAAGAAGGGTGGCTATGTATTATAATGTGCTGAAATGGCAGAGGCATGAATTTTAATGGAAGAAAAGGAAAGGCCCTTGTGAAGCATCTCAGTTAAGTATTGAAGAATGTGCGATAAATTGGGCACTGTTGTGCCCATCCCCTGAGTTTGGCTCCAGAACAGAATATTTTCCATTTTTCAGCATAGGATTTTCTAGTACTAAGCCTCCTTGCCTCCAGAATGACATCCAGCACTTGATTACTGAAGGATGGTAATGGAGAGCTCAGGTAATTAGCCAGGCTGCAAGGTTCAGGGTTTGAAGTTGGGGGTGCAGAACCTGGCCCTCATGCTGGGACAGTCGGGTAGGGGTCTGAGGCAGGTGCCATGGTTCCAGCAGTGACCCACTGCGCAAGAGGGGGTACAGTCTGGTGCAATGAGTATTGTCCTTGCTTTGTCTTGTTTGATCTTTAGTAGAACTTTGGAGAGGAGAGGCAGAGGGGGAAAGGCATAAATGGATAGTTTTTTCCAGGTGAAGGACAGGGCATCCACTCTCCAAAGCTTGTCTGTGGGGAGTCCTTGTGCAGAATTTGTCCAATTAGTAGTTCTGAGCGGAGGCAAACAGGTCTATCTCTGGGCTCCCCCATTTGTTTCTCAAAATATTGAATATCTTTGGTTCCACTCGTGTGGGTCCATGAGATTTCTCCTTAGGTCGTCTGCCAGTGTATTTAGCTTGCCTGGCAAGAACTGAGCTTGTAGGTGCACTCGGTAGCTCAAGGCTGTGTTCCACAGAGCCATGGCTAGTCTGCAGAGAGGGTATGAGTGGGTTCCCCCCTGCTTGTTTATGTACCACATAACAGTGGTGTTGTCCATCTTTACCAATAACTGTCCTGGAAGAATGTGGTCCTTGAAGGCTGTCAGAGAATTTTGTACAGCTAACATTTCCTTTTGATTGATATGCAGGTGCATTTGACTCTGGTTCCATTTGCCCTGAATGCATTGCCCTGCCAAGTGAGCCCCCCATGCATAGTCTGATGCGCCTGTTGTTAGGGTTTGGGCGGCAGGGGTTAGAGTGAATGGCAGTCCCTTGTTGTGGTGGCAGGGATGATAGGAATCATTGATTCTAGGTCCTGAGAATGTTGCCACCATAGGCTTTTTAGATACCATTGTAGTTTCCTCATATGCAGTCTTGCATACGGAATTAGGAGAATGCAAGAGGCTATGAACCCCAAGGCTTGCAGATAGCTGGGTCTTTGTGGCCAGTAATTTGAAGTAGGCTGTCAAAGTTGTTTCTCTGACGTGAGGTAGGCCATCTGGGAAGTTGTATTCAAGTTTGCTCCCAGGAATACAATTTTTTGGCAGGGTACTAGATGTGATTTCTTTTCGTTTATGGGGTAACCCAGAGAAGCTAGTAATTTCTTTACAAATGCCAGATGACGTAATAGTATGTCCTGGCTTTCTGCCTGAATTAGACAATCATCCAGGTATGGGTATATTTGAAGATTTCTTTGCCTGCAGAATGCAATGACTGGAGCTAGGCACTTTGTGAATACCCTGGGTGCAGAAGATAAGCCAAAGGGCAGTGCAGAGAACTGATGGTGCATGTAGCCTGCTCTGAAGCGTAGGTATCTTCAGCAAGATTCCCTTATTGGGATGTGCAGTTAGGCTTCCTTTAAAACCAGTGTTGCCAACCACGCATTTTTGCCTAGCATGAGAAACAGCTGATGAAGAGTTAGCATTTTGAATTTTGGGATTTCCCAAAAGGTGTTTAGGATAGACAGGTCCAGGATAGGCTGCCAGGAATTGTCTTTTCTGGGTACCAGGAAAAGTCTTGAGTAAAAACCTTGCCCCATTCCTCTTCTGGGACCGGTTGAATAGCCTTGATACTTAGAAGAGAGAGAACCTGCTTTTGTGCCTCTGCCAACTGTTTGGGGTTGGTAAGGAGTGGAAGTGGAATCTGTATCCTTGGCAGACTATTTAAAACCCATCTGTCTTGGTAATGAGTTCCCAATTTTTTGCATGCAGGCCGATCTTTCCCCCTAAAGGAACAGTTTAGTTGAGCAGGGCTTAGAGGTTTAAAGTTAAGTCATTGTGATAGTTTACAATAGGGGGTGTCTTACTACTTCCAGCTTTGGAAGTGGGAGCCCCCCCACTGCTTAGGCCTGTGAGTACCTTGAGACTGAAGCCTAGGTGGTCTGCTGTTCCTGGGTTTGGACTGAGAAGGCCTGGAAAGAGGCAGGAAAGGACCAATTCTTAGAAGGCCAGTGCCTACTAAATCTGGGAGGCTGTATTTGCATGAAATCTTTAACAGTTTGCATAGATTTAGCTTTTTCCTTCATCTTTTCAAGTACTACTTCTGCTTTGTTGCCAAACAGGCGGTCTTGGTTTAAGGGAGCATCCAGTAATTTAGCTTTAACATGATCTGGCAAAGTTTGCTCCCTAAGCCAAGCATGCCAAGTACAGACCCAGTGACAGCAGCCCTGCAAGATGCCACAAATGAATCAAAACCACAATGCAAAGTATGTTTACCAACTTGTTCAGCAGAATGCATTAAATCCTGTAATTCTTTATTTTCAGCACAATCAGGAAACATCATCATCTTCTGTTTAAGCAATCCAGTAATATGCTGGTGATATTTTAACACATGAAACTGGCAGTTTAAGGCCTTAATGGCCAAAGTAGCAAAAGTGTTTACCCTTCTTACCCAATCTATCCAGGGCCCTGGAATCTCTATCAGAGGGGGTAGGGTTTATGGCAGTAGTAGCCTTAATGCCTTTGGGTCCCTGTGAAATGGTCTCAGGATCCGCAGTAGGATTCTTAAAGAGGAACTTGTGAGAGTCAGGTACTCTAATACCTGTCAGGTTTTCTGGGAGCTGGAGGTAAAGTGTCAGGAGCCAGTCTAGATTCCAAGACTGCATCATCTGCAATGTCCAGTACAGGAGGGATAGCTAAAGGCCTGTGTTGAAGTAGGAGTAAGAACTCCCTAAGCCTCTTTTTTGGAGACAGAGCAATCCTGGCTTTTCCAGCGGAAATGCTCCCTAAGAGTATGCAAAGTTTCACCAAGAGAGAAATCCTCTGGAGGGGAAGCAGAGGGGAATGGAGTCTTCTGCATCAGAATCCTCATAGGTAGATAAGGGCAACTCTTGGTCATCAGAAAAACAGAAACTTCAGAATCCTGATCAGAAGAATCATAAGGAAAATCAGTTCTAGGTCTCTTAGAGGGAGAAGGGTGGCTTCCCCTGATTAGAGTAATAAGGTCTTCAGCCATTCTTATCTTTTGTTTTTTAGGCATAGGGGCCTGACAATGCGGTCTGGGCATCGGTTTTCTAGGCGTGGATCGAGTTTTAGGCCTTGAAGGAGAAGATGGCATTGGTTTAATTTGCAAGTCAGTAGGCCTGAATACACCCTCAGAAGCCGGTGCCTGCACAGCGGCTCCAGACTCATCCAAGGTAGAGACATCCGCAGTTGAAGAAGCATTTTGCGGCATACCGGACTCCGAATGGGTCTCAGTAGAGGCCTGCGAATCTGAAGTAGCAGGTATCAGGGGCTGTGCAAGCACCTCACTGAGTACCGGCAAACTGGCGACTAGCTTAACGGAAGCGTCGTCGGCAGCTTTGGACCTATGTGGTCTGTCTCTGTCTTTATTTTTGCATTTTTTTCGGAATGTCGGTAGTCGGGTGGCTTACAGAAGCCATTTCTGGATAACTGAACAGAGTACCAAAATATTTAGATGCGAAAATGAACCGATGACCAATAGTTCGAGGTTTGAATAAGGCACAACACAGACAGCGAGGGACATTGTGGTCTGGGCCTAAGCAAAGAATGCAGTATGAATAAAAATCTTTATGAGGTATTTGCTTTCCACAGGAAATACAATTGTTAACTTTTACTGACATCGGTTTAGAGCAAGAAAAAGGATCCCCAATGGGGTACTTAGCTTTGTTGAAGACTTCGGATCTGAAACTCGAAAACGAAAATTTCAGGAGTCGGCTGCCCAGCACTTGTGAACTGCTTCTGCTTTGGGCACCACATGGCAAGAAAGGCTGATGTAATGGCATCGGCTGCATGTTTTATACCCGACTGCCTAACATCATGGAAGATGAGACAGCAACCGACGCGGGACCCAAGACTTTGATAATTAGGCTGATTGACGGCTACCTGCAAGCAGATAACCCAAATGTAATGACTGCAACAGGGAAACACGAAGAACATCAGAATTTGTTGTCCATGAATATATCTAAATCTTGTTTTCTTTTTTGAGGGGGTATTTAGTTCCACTTAAGTGGAGTGGGACACAGATTACTCTGAACCATGTTCAGGTTAGGAGGTTGGTGTAAGGATGGTTTTGCTTCTGGACAAAAATATTGCTGTTATTTGCAAGGAGCTTAAGACAGTAGTCCTAACACCAGGACTTTATGTGGAGTAGGCCTCTCTGGAGGATTTGCAAGTCATCTAGTGAGCTGATGGTAGTTCCACGCTTGCAGTCACCAGATAACTTAACTGATGATCCCTGACATCACTGAATGGAGTGATGAGGAGATGGGGGAGAACTCTGAATTAAATTTAAATGCATAGTGCAGAGTACGACTGCAGATATACAGGCCACAGTTAAAAAGGCTTTGCAATTATTTTTGGATAACACTGGATAACATGGCAAGAATAAATTCATGCTTGGGCTTTGCAGTGGTTAATTTTTCATCAGAGCTCTTTCCTTACTTTTTGAGGTTACTTCTACTGTTGGGTGCATCAGCTGATATAAGTGGTTATGGCCCTATAAATATTGAAGAACATTTTAACTGTGAAATGAGGGGCTTAGTATATATAGCAGTGTGCTACATGCTTAGCTTAATGTATGCATAAGATGTGCTCAGTTTTACCAAATTTATGAGCATGTCTATGACATTAAAAAAGGTGATGAAATAGTGCAACAGGTAGGTACACTCAATTGTGTTCATATTTTTAAATTACATAAGCTTACTCTGTTTGAAACATGAGGGAAAAAAACAGGAGGTTTGTGGGAAACCATTCTGGAGAGGACAAACTAGTATGGCAGGGTAAGGATACCAGCTGATAGGAGTCCCAAGTACTAATGTTAAAATCTCTATTTCGAGTTTGCTACATCTTAAAGCTGCTAATCTTTAATGTCTGGTATAGTAAATACAAAAAGACAATTTATAAATGTTACATTTTCAATTTATTTTATAACTGGTTTCAATAGTATTTTTAAAGCTGAACTGGTTTTTAGACACTAACAGCATTCCATGTGATTTGTTCATACTATTGTACTGGTCACAGAAATGTATTTAAATGTGAATTGGGTACTTGTGGGTTGAGTCTGATGAAGTCTAGTGCGGACGAAAATGCTTAATCTAAATTGGTGATATTTTGGTGAACTAATTGGTGTCCGTGACTCTTAGCACTGTTGTTGATGTTTTTAGTTTGGTCAGGTGCTACAGTCTGATGTGTTGTTAGTTACTAGATAAGCTATGGACAAACTGTGGTCTCAAGGTATCAGGAAATTTGATAAGGGAAGGGGTCAGTATGAATGAGTACTTAGCCAACCTTGGTAACATTCTGCCAAGGATCGGACCCACTGGCCAGCTTCCAAAGTTTAGGGCATCTTCCACATACCCTAACCACTGTCCTAGAAGAAAGATAAACTTGACTGTAATGCCAAAACTTCACAGCGTTCTTGCCGCAGTAGAATCTGCCTAGTGTTTTGATATATATGATGCGTACCATTAAAAATCCCACACCCTATAAAACAAGAACATACAGGGATGGTGGGGGAGGGATCTGCTACTACAGGAAGGATCTATTAAAATATCTACTGTTATGCTAAGTTCACGCAATTGTGCTATGTTCATCATCATTAGGTGACTGCTGCAGTAGTCTTAAGGTTAAACTGAATGAGTACCACAGCTTAGAAGGCAGAGGAGGAGGAGGAAGGTGGGTTAAAATCCAACAGCCTAGTAAGCCCACACTGGATCCACAGAAAAATAAAATCAAACTTGAAGTGCATGATAAAGAAATACATAAAAAACTATGAAAAATGTTTCTAGAAAATTTCTAGAGATCACCTCATTTCCAATAACTCACAAAAGTAAGTAAAAACTCTGGAAGATTAGGGTAGGCCCTGCCTTTGCCTGAAAGTGACTAAATAAAATGAGAATGACAGGCATGAAATAAGATACAAACTTTTTGTTTAAACACTTTTTGTCCCTTTTATCTTCACAGGCGAAAACAGCTGAGACAGGGATGCCTTACCATAAAATATTGTAACTCGGATACTATTACAGCAGATGTCAGAGCCAAGACAAACTGTTTCCCAGGGTAGGAATTTCCAAACAGCCTGATGAGCAGGTTCCAGTGAGGCAGTGTAATACAGTTGCAAATAAAAACCCCAAGAGGAAGCCACCAGTGCTCAAGGTAAATATAAACGTAAAACCCCTTTTTGTCAACTGCTAAAGCTGAGGAAGAGCACAAAGGGTTGGAAATCTTTAGGAGATGCAAGTATAGTCGTCTGGGTGCTACACACTCAAGAGACTAGGTGAAATTAGTTGTGCTGTTTCACACTGTATGCACTACTATTACAAATGAGTCTATACACTAAGTTCCACAAATGAGGAAAAAAACTCGCATCCTATTCTAAGTGTGAGAAAAAGAAAAACTAGATATAAATTGCTCTGTAGAATATTAATTGTATGCATGAATGTGTTTACACTGGTACTCCAAATAAGTCTACATATTTGTGCCACTAATGAAAAAGTAAACTACATTCTACATACACAATGTGATGAGGCAAATCCAGAAACTACAGACTGTAATAAGGTATAAAACAAATATAGACACGTGCTACAACAATAACAAGCACAGTACAATACAGGCACAGTAAAACAAGACAGAAAGATGCAAGAAATAGGCAACGATGCCAACAAAGACTAAAAGTACAGTTATACAAAAGTGACAAAAGGTACTAGCACAGGCAAAGACAACAAAGGATGTGACAAGTGCCAAAAGACTAATAAGTACAGTACTACAATTAAAAAGTTATGCAATAATGCAAAATAAGGAAATGTGCATAATGCTGGAAGATAAAAAAGCACAGTACAACAATTCAAAAGTAAAACCGTACTAGCATAAGCAAAAAAACAAGTCAGCTTCTAACTATAATGGTAGATCTGTGTTGTCCGTTTCCATCTTTCCTCAACTTATAGGTTTTGGATCTAACTTCATCCACTTCTAAGCTTGGGATCTGGTGCTCAGACTCCTCCCTCCCTTACCAATATTCCCTAAGTAGACAACAATGTGCTACAGATCAAGTTTGCCCACCAACAGAAATTTAGGAAAAAAGTTGTTGGCAATAGCCAAAAAACTAACAGACAAAACACTGCCAGCCTGTAAACCGACAGAGGGAGAGAGAGAACCTCCACGAGCCACGGCTAGGTCAGCTAGTTAGAATAACATGAGAACTACGCACACAAAAAAGAGAATGGGGATGGTGGGTGGGTAGCTGACGGTTGGAAACAGACAGTACAGATCTATTATTATGGTAAGTACATAATTTTTGTATCTGATGTTGACTTTTCCATCTGTTCCTTAATGTAAGGAAAAGAGTCCCTAGCTATTCGGGTGGTCTTATGGGATGATATTCTGAGGCATAGCTGAACCAAAGGAGGCTCTAGATCTAGACTGTATATCTAACTTGTAGTGTGACCTAAATATATGTACCTTGGACCATGCAGCTGAAATGTTATCAATTGGTACACTTTAAAAGAAGGCTGCACACAAAGTTACATATCTAGTGGAATGAGCTTTTGGGACTGAAGGAAGTGACAAGCGTCTTTTTTGACAGACATTCGATATGCACTGTGACAACCAGCACTACAGGGTGACATTGGACACTGCTGTTCCAAATTTCGCAGTAGAAAAGGATACAAATAATTGGTCAGATTTTCTGAAAGGTTTTGTCTGATGCAAGTAAAACTGTTAACTGGCAATGAATATCTAGCAAATGCTACGTATAATCAAATTTGTTAAAAAAAATTGTAAAGAACAGTGGGAAGATTTGTGGACTGACTAATAAACGATTCAGAAGCAAACTTAGGAAGAAAGAGGGGATGCTTTTCAGGGACATTGTCTGTGAAAAATTAGGTAAGGAGGTTTTGAGGACAAGGCATGCAGCTCAGAAATTCTCCTTGCAGGAATGATAGCAACCAAAAACAAGGTTTTCCATGATAAAAACTAGGTCTGCACTAACAGCAGGTTTGAATGGGGGACAAGTCAATGGCTGTAGCAAAACAGTAATGTCGCAGGCAGGAACTGGGTCTCTAAGCAGATGGAGTAGAAAAGTTCCTCAAAGGAAAGCCTTCGATAATCTAACAGATGCCATGGGCATGTGATTTTCACCTACATGGAAAGAGAATACCACACCTAACTGAATTTTGATGGTGGAGTAGCTGGTTCCACAATGAAAAGGATGGGTGAGGAAATCCAAAATTGCTGGAAGAGAAGCTGAGAAAGGGTGATTATTATTTTCAACCACCCAAACAGAAAACCTTTTCCATTCACTCTTGTAAAGTTTCCTAGTAGAGGGTTTCTGAGAAGAGGACAAATATGGACCAAATGAAGATGAAAACTTGGACTGTCTAACCACTACTGGAATTGGAGAAACCATACACTGAGTTTGAGGGACTGAATGTTCAGCTGAGGCAACCTTGACTGGTGAGAAAGCAAACCTGTGTCTGAGCCCAGCACCCAGGGAGTGCACTAGATGTTGCCAGAGCAAAGTAAACCAGACTTGTCAAGGCCAATAATGGGCTATGAAGAGGAGTGTGACCTTCATCACAAATGCTGTCTGTAGAAACTATGGAATCAGGGGCATCAGAGGAAAGGCATAAAGGAGTTCTGGTGGCCAAGGGTGCAGTAGAGCATCACTGGGTGACTCCTCTCAGGGAAATACAGCAAAAATCTTGTTGCATTTGGTGTTGTGGGGAGAGGAGAAAAGGTCACAACAAGAATGGCCCTAACAGCTGAAAATCCACTACATTACTAATGTATTGAGGAACTACTCATGAGGGATCAGAATAGACCTGCTCAACCTCTCAGGAGAATCCATGTGCCTCTTTTTGCGTTTGCGCTTCATGTGCACCTCTTTTGTGGGTTGTTCAGGAAAAGACTCAGAAGCTAACATAATATCTTTCCTTGGGAGGAGTGATCCGAGGCTTCCGGGGGGGGAGGGGGGGACAAGAAGAGTAGGCTCCAGCCAATGGGAAATCCTAAGGGAGAGGGTTGGATCCAAATGCCAAGCTTAACTCTGATTTGAAGAGCCTCACTGTAGCAGCTGAAACTCCTGAAGGTGGTTCAGCCCTACAAACTGTTCAGCTGAGATCCAAGGTTGATGCCAGAGCCGAACTATCAAGTGACAAGATTCCTAGAATGAGTAAAGGATCTGATCCTACTCTGTCAGAGGAGACACTGATTGTTTGGCTCCAAGACTCAAAGATCTGAGAGAGTCTGAGCCAACTTCATTAGAGAACTCACTGGAGTCAAGGAAGTATGGAGTCTTGGCTCTGATGCAATCTGATCTGGGTGAGATTTGGATCCAAGACCTCTGATACGAGATGTCGGATCAGAGAAGAAACCATTAGAGTGAGAGGAAGTAGTTTCTCCGGCTCCAACACAGGCTGGAGTCAGAAGGACCCCACCTGGATCTGGGTCCAAAGAAGTTGTCCACAGGTAAAAAGGTACAAATCCCAAACTGGATAATCTCCCTCCTCCGACTAAACAAGCAAATTAGATCACTAGTGAAAAACTCCAAAGCCAATTATGTGTTGAAATTAGCCTCTGAAACAAAGGGAAACCACAAGTCTGCCTTCATTTACGTTAGGAACCTCCATGGCAAAGCCCAAGTTTGTTCTGAATTAGTACTTAATGGTACCACTTACATTGATCCTACTGACTTAATCACCCTGCTAGCTGATAGGTTCAGCGCAAACTTCACCCCCTTATCACCTCCCCAAAAGCCTAGTCATCATCCCCAATACTTGTCCCACACCTCACATCTCCGTAGATCAAGTATTAATGGCCCTATACAGGCAAAGAACACAGCTTCTATAGGACCTGATAATGTCCCAGGCTGTATTCTGCACCATCTCCAGCAAGAACTAGCTTCACCTTTGAGCACCCTATTCAACCACAGCCTAACTACAGGCTTCATTCCAGCAGAGTGGAGAACTGCCATTGTCATCCCCTTACACAAAGGTTGTGCCACTACTGACCTGGGATACTATCGCCCTATTAGCTTGACAAGTCTGATCTGTAAAGCCATGGAGCGTAGTATTATGGATCTCATAAGCAAGGACATGGGCAATCTCCAAACACTTGACCCCACCCAATTCCCCAATTCGGATTAGTCAGGGGCAGATCTTGCCTACTGAACCGAGTTGACTTCTTTGAGACTGCCAGAAAGGCCCTGGATGAGGAAAAGTCACAATCCCCCACTCAGGCATCATCGAAAAGCTAACAACTCAGTGTTGTTGAGCCCTATCTCGTCAGACGGGTGGTTAACGGGCTCACAGATAGGACCCACAATGTGCAAAATAGGTGCTACTACCTTCGACAGCAGACCTGTCAGTAGTGTTCTCCACGGATCTGTCCCGGGACCCCTACTGTTTGGCATCTACTTTTCAGAGGTCCAGGGAAAGACAAAGGGCCATTGGCTAACCAAGTCTGCGGATGACTAAGTTGGGTGCTGTCATTGACTCCCCAAATTATGTTAACATACTGCAAGAGGGTCTCACAGCTAGAAATAACTGATGCCAAAGTCATGGCCTTAAGTTAAACGCAAAAAATGTATTATCATATCATTCAGCAAAAACATGGCCCCTGTTGATTACCACATCAACGGCAACCCCCTAAGCACACAACCCATGGTGAGATATCGGAGTACTCAAGTTGACAATCTCGCATTCGACCATCATGTGGCAGCAGTGGTCAAAAAGGCGTTTTACTTGGTTCATCTCATAAGTAAAGGGATTGCATCCAGAAAAAAAAAAAAAGGAGATAATTACCTCTCTGTACTCCTCCCTCATTAGACCGACCCATAATTGAGAATAATGCCCTGTTTGGTATGCACCTCTCCAAACACCTGCAGCAGCTGGAAAGGCCACAGAAATACCTCACAGAGAATCCATGGTCTCCAACACCTGTCCTATGCGAACATGCTCAAATCACTATCACTTTACTCGGTATCATACATATTGCTCAGAGGTGATCTGTGTCTTGCCTACAAGGCAATATCGGACCCTGCCCTGCTAGAGATGCTCCATATCCACAATTCTAACTCCTCCCGCATTACCCGCTCAATAGGCCTAAATCTAATATGCGACATCAACAAAACCTGGAAAGAGATGTTTGTCTCCTAGAGACTGCCCAGTCTCTGGAATAGACTTCCCATACATGTCGCACAGAGTACCTTGATGACCTTCTTCAAGCGCAACCTTGATGAGTGGGGATAAGAAACCACAAATTTGTCCCAGGGGTTCCACCTTTGGCCCTCATTGATGGGGGCGACAGGTGCTGAATGAGGTTTCTTTTTTGGGGATAAACTCTTGGCTAGGCTTGTAAGGGCCCCAGGGCTATTAGCCTAGTAACCTCCTATGATCATCATCCTGTTGACATCTTTAGTGAGGCTCCTAGTAGGCCTACCTGACCTAAGAGGAGAGTAGAAGTCTCACTAAAGATGTAAAGAGGGTGATGACCGTAGGAGTTTACTAGGTATTAGCCTAGTAAACTCCTATGATCATCATCCTGTTTACATCTTTAGTGAGGCTTCTACTCTCCTCTTAGGTCAGGTAGGTCTACATGAAAAAAAATGAGAGAAAGAAGCAGCAACAGCAGACTTCCCAATCCAGATGGGTTTTTTTCTCCCATGGAAGGTTGAAAGAGTCCCTTCAAAATGAGTTTATTTCTCCTTCAATTAATGGCCTGTTGACCAAAAGGCTCATAAATGAACAAATGTCCAGGTGTGAAGGCCCTAAACAGTATAAAGACTTGTCATGTGTGTCTAAACTTTGAGGCTGTGTGAGCAAACTATACAATTTTAAAGCCTTTCTAAAAGAAAAAAAACGAAGACAGACAAAAATATCCATTTTAAATTAAGGAAGTCACCCAAAAGAAATATCTGTCACCCTCCCCCCCTTTTGTAAAGTACTACGTCAGGAGCGACAGACAAGAGAAGAAAAAAATGAAAAGGGGAGTAGAACAATATGCACAAAGTGCTAGTAGAGGAGTGAGATATATAATACAAATATAAAAGTCAACCCCAAATAAAGAAGTACCCATCTTTCCAAGAAAATGCACTAGTCTTTCCTGACCACAAAGATCTGAAAATCATTTACTGTGGCAAATGAGATCAGAGGTACTATGCTCTCTACACAGGGATTATGGGTAAGGGGAGGAGCCTCAGCACCAGATCCATAGCACAGAAGTGGCTGTAGCCTGATATGAAGTCAGATATGAAATGCTTACACTGAGGAATGGACAGAAAAGACATCAGACCAACACAATACAGAGTTACGAGTACCAGAAGACTATTAAAAAGCACTGACAACAATTCTGAAGTGAGACTAAGAACCACCATGAGCAAGGGAGTCACAAAACTTTAAATGCATGGTTCAACTATTTAAAAGTGATAGAAAATTTGAAATACCTACTAAGATAACTGACTGCAGAAGCAGAAGCTCCTTTATTAAAGATGGCAGCTAGAAACTCCAGAATCTTTTCTACTGGCACTAAAAATGGATTCAGACCATTGTCAAAAGCCCAAATAGAAAATCTCTTCCATTTACTAAGATAGAGATTCCTGGTGGGTGGTTTATGTGATAACAAAATGTGTCGCACAGGGGAAGGTATACCATTATGCCTGGCGACTAGTGAAATTGGAGAAACCAAGCAGTTAGCTTGACAGTCTAAAGATTGGGATGCACTAGTCCCCTGGGGGTAGGAAAAGATCAGGAACTGGGTGCAGAATCCATAGGTGGTGTAGTAGAGGAGGCCAGAGGAAGGGAAATCATTATCGATCAAGGCCAATAAGGGGCAATGAGGACCACTTTACTTCTCAATCGAGCTGCTTTCTTGATGAAAAGAGGGAAAAGCATAAAGGAGACCTGATGGCCAATCATGGAGAAAGGCACCCCTGGGGGACTCCCCCCTCAGTGGGAATTAGGGCAAAATAGCTTCTGCACTTGTTTTTCAGGGGTGAAGCAAACAGGCTGCAGCAAGGCTGGCTCCAGCGAAGAAAGATCTTTTTTGCTACTCTGGGATTCAGAGACCACTCATGAGGCTGCAACTGCTCAATTTGTCTACAATCACGTTTGAACTCCCTGGGATGTGCGTTGCTATCAGAAAGCGACTGGATGTCATGGTTCATTGCCACACTCTTAACAGCTTCAACATAGTGGGTAGGACTTGGTTGCCCCCTGTTTGTTGATGTACCAGACTACAGACATATTGTCTGACTGAATAGCTATCATCCCTAGAGGTAAGGCAGACTGAAATGCTTGCAACGCCAGAAGTCCTGCTGTTAGCTCTAGAACATTGATATGCAGGTTGGCCTTGGAGGGGGACCAAGTGCCTTGGACTGTCTTCCAAATATAATCCCCCCCCACCCCATTTGGGAAGTGTCTGTAGTCACTATGGCCTTGGGCTGTGGGGGAACAAAGGGATGGCTTAGAAGAATCTCCTCGGAGTGCATCCACAAGGTTAGGTCATTCTTGCATCAACTAGATATAAAAACTAGATGATCCATGGAATGGGTCAGAATCGACCATTGGCTTGTAAGCCACCACTGGAGAAGTCTCATGTGAAATCTTGACAATGGAACTAATATGATTGCTGCTGCCATGTAGCCCAATGCCTGCAGAATCTGCCGAGGAGAAATTTTGTTTGAGCGAAGAGGATGATCAAGCAACTGTATTTTCTGTAACATATGTAGGGGAAGCAATGCTATACAAGATATAGTGCCGAGACGAGCTCTGATGAATTCCATGTCCTGAGAAGGGGTTAGCTGAGATTTTGCAGGATTGACCATGATGCCCAACTGATGGGATAGCTTCAGAAGGAAGTCCGTAGTCTGCAGTAGTAGATGCCTGGTGGGACCAGTGAGGAGCCACTTGTCCAAGTAAGAAAACACAAGGAATCCATGGAGCGTCAGAAGTGCAGTGTCTGCTGCCATACATTTGAACAGTCTGGGGGCTGTGGTGAGGCCAAATAGCAGCACTCTGAATTGGACAGGAGTGGCTCCTATTCAGATGCAGAGAAACTTTCTCGAGCATTTGTCCACTTTTATGAGGTAATATGCATCTTGAAAGTCGATACAGGACATCAAATTGTCTTTTTCTAAGAAGGGGAGAACTGACTGAAACGTGACCATCCAGAATTTTGCCTGTTGGACAAATTTGTTTAGAAAGCAGAGATCCAAAATTGGTCTCCAGTCCCCTGTCTTCTTTGGCACTAAAAAGAATCTTGAGTAAAAACCAAATCCTAACTGGGCTGGTGGGACTTCTTGGATGACTTTTTTCTAGCTGCTTCTGTACTTCTACTGCTGACTGAACTCTCTGACTGAACTCTCTGACTGGGTGGAACTGTCAGGGAGTCCTTCTGGGGTTCTCTGGTAAAAGATTAATAGGATTAAATAACCTCGGGAAATTATTCTTAGCACCCAGGCATTGGTGGTTATGTCTCCAGATGTCTGGGTGCAAGGAAAATCTTCCCCCAACTATTTCCAGAAAAGCAATTGGGCCCCCCTTCAGGAGCACTGATAGGGTTGACCAGAGAACAAGTCCCTGGAACCCTGATTCTGCAGACCACCCCTGCCTCTGGGATGGCATCTTTCACTGTAACTCCGCCCTCTGTCGAGGGGGGAGTCTGAACCATGTGTATCCTTGAAAAACTTCTGGGATTTCTTGAACCACATCCTGCCACTCCGCTGATTCCTGAAATAGGATAGTTGATGAGTGGAAAAAATGTATGCCCACAGCAGACACAGTCCTTCCATCTTTTTCACACCTGGATAGAGTTTCCTTTACTTTGGGACCAAACAAAGAGGATCCGTCAAAGGGAGCATTGATGAAGGAAGACTTGAATGGTTCTGCAAATTCACACAGGCGCATCCAAGCCAGTCTTCGAACAGCAACACATGAAGCTGATAATCTGGTCGGGCCTTTGGCTGCATGTGCAATAAGCTTCATGGACAAGTTTGAAATAGACCCCAGGGTAGCTAACTGGGAGGCCACATTTTTCTTGGACCCCCTTAGCAACTGCTCCTGCCAGGGTACATGACAGCTCTTTGACCAGATCCCTTTGAAGTTTTGTGAAATGTGCCAAAAAATTCAAGGACCTGATGAAGAATGTTGATGATGCACAGACCCGCTTCCCAAACCTGTCCATCGCCCTGGATTCTTGGTTCGGGGGATAGACAGTAGAACTTTCTTTGGCTAGTTATTTCATGGTGGCGGCAGTTACCACCATGGCATCAACTAAGAAGCCCTCAGCCCAGTGTGATTGGTCTTCAGGAACAGAAAGAATTTTGTCAAGTCACCAGGGGACTGGTTCTACAGAGTGAGGAGCCTTCCAAGCCCGTTGAGCTATCAGTTTAAGTAGTCAGCGTGAGGGGTAACCCAGGAGGCAGATGGGCACTCACCAATAGCCTGCAAGTACACAGATTCCTCAGAAGACGTGTCTTTGGGCATCCAATCACGCCTTTGTTTTAGGATTTCAAGAATGTCTCAAAAAGAGATGTTTTCTGGAGTGATCATGGGGAACAGTCCCCCTCCTCGAAATCCATGTTTTCTGACACAGATTCTTCAGGAGAATCAAGGTGTTTCCTCTTTCTCAATCTCTTCCGAGGAGGGTCTTCAGTGGGAACATCTGGGGAGGAGACTTGGAAGATGATGTGCCTTCAACAGGCAAGTCTTGCGACCTTGTTGCTCATTTTCCTGGGGTCGAGGTTGGTGGCAGAACTGAAGAACCTGGGGTCACAGGGGAAGCCT
Organism: Protopterus annectens; assembly: GCF_019279795.1. NCBI lineage: Eukaryota > Metazoa > Chordata > Ceratodontiformes > Protopteridae > Protopterus > Protopterus annectens. The sequence continues at coordinate 404,558,726 of NC_056741.1, forward strand.
AGTATCCCAGGAGCCACCTCAGATGAAGCAGTGGTCAAAGCTTGTTCCATTGCCTGAAAAGGCAGGACCCCCTGAAGAGGGATGGGAACCCAGAATAGAGCCAAACATACTCAGAAACGGGGTCACACCCCACCCCGAGAGCCCCAGGTCCCCTGCCGGCGTAGCTGGAAGCGATACAGCTGGCTCAAACCCCCTGGGCCCGACAGCGAAAACACTGTCCCGGGATCCAACGGTATCAAAGGCACAGAGGGAGCCAGAGCTAGACTTAGCGACAGAAGCGTGGTCAGCGCCAAAGCCATGGAAACCTGAGGAGGTTGGAGTCGAGAGATCTAAAGCCTGCACAGAGGTTAGAGGAGGAGAGTAAGTAGGGGTGGATGGAGGAAAACCCTCTGTACCAGAAAACAGAGGAACTGAGTAGATGAGGGGAGACCCAGGGCTGCCAAGATCTGATCCACCAACATATCAACCTCGGGGAGACTTCTGGTAGAGCACATGGACAACCCAGAATGCGAATCGGGTGTCTCAAGGAATGGGCTAGGGAGCTGTCCATGGAACGGGTCTAAGCAGGGAGAATAGTTAGACCTAGGTTCTGTAGATACTACCAAATGTGGCACTGTCTGCTGTACCGTAGGAGAAAACGGCACAGACATGGTAGAAGTGGCAGCTGGCACCAGTGTCAGAGCCGTAGTCAAAGTTGGAACAATGCCAGTTGAACTTTGAATGCTTTGGAACCTTAACTTTTGGTTCCATAGAGGAACCTTTGGAAACATGTTTATGCTTTTTGACAATTGGTGCAGATGTAGATTTCAGCACCAAATGGGAGGATTCTGATCCAGTGGCTGGAGGTGACTGGATGGCCTTGGACAAGGCTTCTTCAAAAGGGGCTTTAAGAGTAAGTTTGTTCTTCCTCTCTGCCAGGGTGCTATTACTGAAACCCTGCCAGATGGAGCAGTCCATACTCAAATGGGTAACACCCAAACAGTAAACACAGGATTTATGATTACCAGAATTTGCCATTTTCCTGCCACAGTATGCACATTGTTTAAACCCCGTAGTGGAGCTTTTAGGCTTCTATGCCATATTCCTGAATAAAATGAGCAGGAAGGCAGAAAGGAAAGAAGGTGGCTTAAAAATTAGAAAATCACTCACACTAAAACAGGAAAATCTACCAAAAATGGTAGAAAGGTTACCAACGGTAAAGAGAAAGAGAAGGAAGGGGAAAAACTACCAACGATGGTAGAGTGGAAAGAATATAACAGCAGTAAGGGAAAAAACAGCTAACATGCTAAGGGTAGACCAAAGTTTTGAAAGGAAGGAAAAGGTCTTCGATAAATAAGAAAAATGTAATAAATACTTGACTATGAGAGAGAGTCGGCTGAAGCATCTTTTCATAAGACAGGCAAACGAGATCTAGGGTAATGTGGAGAGGGGCATTGTGGGTCGAATTGCAGCTCAAGAGATTTTTTTTTTTTGGCTGACATGAGCTATATGACCACCAGATCAGTCCAGAGCATGGGAACCTTAACCCACTAGTCAAGAATAGATGAAGCCTGACATCATCAGATGAATACTTGTGTAAAATCTTACCATAACCATGCATGTCCTATTCTATATGCTGCAGTATTCATAGCACGAGGGAGTTCGCCTCCAGCTGAATCGTACATCCAGCCAGTATACCAAAGTCTAAATGCTACTGCAAGGTACATGTGACTGTGCACATCACTCAGCGTACGTCGGGTATAAAAAGGACATCAACACATACATACCTCAGAAAGTACAGCTGTGTACACTTACCATAAATGTAGATGTTAGAGTGTATTCACTGTTGCAGTCATTACATTTGGGGTAATCTGCTGGCAGGTTGCCCTCAGTCGGCCTGAATAACAAAGTCTTGGGTCCTGCGTCGGTTGCTGTTGCCTCTTCCATGACATCAGGTCATCAGGAGTATAAAACATGCAGCAGACGCCATTTTTATCAGTTTTTCTTGACTCAGATGTCAGGTGCCACCCAAATGGGGAGCAAAAAATAAATAAATATATATATATATATATATATATATATATATATATATGTATTTTAGAATGCAAAAATTTACCTCCACAAAGACTTTTGAGCATAGTGAAGGAAAGAAGAGGTATAATAGTAGAGAAGAAAGGGGGCTGGCAGGTGGGTAACCCGGACTGCAACAGTGAATACACTCAGACATCTACATGCATGGTAAGTGTACACAACTGTACTATGTTCTTCATGTTTCACTGTTGCAGTCATTACTTTTGGTTAGAATCCCAAAGCTATGCATGGGAAGATGGAATTAAACAGCATTAGGAGCAGCTATAAGGCCCTGCAGGACAGCAGTGGCAAAGCCTGCCCTGGATTTAGAAAAGAGAGGTAAATGGTAATGTTTTGTGAACGTATGAACTGAGCTCCAAGTAGCAGCTTCTAGAATGTCTCTGGTAGGAATCCCTCTGAGAAAGGTTGCAGAAGTAGAAGAAGCCCTGGTGGAATGGGATCTGATCCCCTTGGGGACAGGTTTACCATGGTGCATGTAGCAGAAACGAATACAATGGCTTATCCATTTTGAAATAGTCTGCTTTGATATAGCCTTCCCCTCTGTTCCTGCAGCAAATGCCACCAGTAGTTGCTCAGACGTTGAGATTTTTGTCCTGTTTAAATAGAATCTTAGTTGTCTGTGTACATCCAATGAATGCAGAATCCACTCCCCCTTGTTCTGCGGATTTGGGAAAAAAGTTGGCAGGTGAGTGGTCTGGTTAAGAGCCACACTGGATACCACCTTAGGCATAAAAGAAGGATTGGTCCTGAGGGCCACCCTGTCCGGGTAAAAGATAATGAAAGGCTCCACTGCCATGAGAGCCTGTAGTTCTGAAATCCTTCTAGCTGAAGTGATTGCTAAAAGAAAGGCTGTCTTCCAAGAAAGAAATTTTATGTCCGCAGTAGCAGCTGGTTCAAAAGGAGGTGGGGTGAGTTTTTCCAGTACAAAATTGAGGTCCCATGCAGGAGTCAGTGTTCTCCTGGGGGGGTCTTAAAATTTTGGCCCCTCTGAAGTACTGCTTTAGCAGGGGATAAGAAAAGAGAGGAGGCTCTGTGTTGTAATGAGCCGAGATGGCAGAGGCAAAGATTTTTATAGAAGAAAAATATAGGCCCTTGTGAAGCATCTCAGTTAAATATTGCAAAATCTGAGGAATATTGGGCATTTCTGTGTTTATTCCTTGTGCTTGGTTCCAAGCACAGAATCTCTTTCATTTATCAGCATAAGATTCTAGTACTAGGACTTCTAGCCTCCAAAATGACATCCGTCACAGGTTTACTGAGAGATGTGATTGGTGAAATTAGTTGATTAGCCATGCTGCAAGATTCAGAGTTTGGGGCTGATTGTGCAGAATTTGATAGTTCTGCCGAGACAATAGATGAGGTGTCTGAGGCAAGTACCATGGAGGAAGGTGTGACATATTCCTTAGAAGCAGGTACCAGTGTTGGCGAGGCCAGGCCAGAGCAATCAGAATCATTTTTGTTTTTTCCTGTCTGACTTTTAATAAAATCTTGGAGAGCAGAGGCAGAGGGGGAAAGGCATAGACTGATAGGTTTTTCCAGCTGAAGGATAGAGCATCCACTTTCCAAGCTTTTTTGTGACGAGTTCTTGTGCAGAATTTGTCCAACTGGTAGTTTTGGGGAGAGGCAAATAGGTCTATGTCTGGGCTCCCCCATTTTCACGTCAACATGCTGAAGATTTGTGGATACAGTTTCCATTTGTGCGGGTCCATAAGATTTCTGCTTAGGTTGTCTGCCACAGTATTTTGCTTTCCTGGCAGGAACTGAGATTGAAGATGCATTTGGTAAGTCAAGGCTGTGTTACACAAGGCCATGGCTAGTCTACAAAGGGGGTAGGAGTGGGTACCCCCCTGCTTGTTTATGTACCACACAACTGTGGTGTTGTCCGTCTTTATCAGTAGTTGTCCTGGATGAAGGAAGTCCTTGAAGGCTGTCTGAGCATTCTGTACAGCTAGCATTTCTTTCTGGTTGATATGTAGGTGCATTTGATTTGGGCTCCATTCGCCCTGAATGCATCTCCCTGCCACATGGGCCCCCTAAGCATAGTCTGATGTGTCTGTAGTCAGGGTTTGGGTGGAAGGGGGTAGAATGAATGACAGTCCCTTGTTTTGGTGACAAGCCTCTGCCCACCAAAGGAACTCCTGTTGCAGGCAAGGAATGACAGGAATCACTGTTTCCAGGCTGTGACAATGTTGACTCCATAAGCTTTTTAGGTACCACTGAAGTTTCCTCATATGCAGTCTTGCATATGGAATTAGTAGAATGCAGGATGCTATGAACCCCAAAGCCGACAGAATCTGTCTTGCAGATAGCTGGGTCTTTGTTGCCACTAGTTTTAAGTATGTTTTCAATTGAATTTGTTTGTCTGGCGTGAGGTAAGCCATCTGGGCAGTTGCATTCAAGCTTGCACCCAAGAATGTAATTATTTGAGAGGTTACCAGTTGTTATTTCTTTTTGTTTATGGTGTACCCTAGACATGTTAGGAGCCTTTTTACAAATGCCAGATGTTGAAGAAGAGTGTCCTCGTCCTCTGCCTGAATTAGACAATCATCCAGATATGGATAAATCTGAATGTTTCTTTGTCTGCAAAATGCAATTACTGGTGCCAGGCACTTTGTGGAGATCCTGGGCACAGTAGATAAGCCAAAGGGCAGTGCAGAGAATTGATAATGCAAATAGCCTGCTTTGAAGCGGAGGTATCTTCTGCAAGATTCCCTGATTGGGATATGCAGGTAAGCCTCTTTTAAGTCTAGAGTTACCAACCAGGCATTTTTGCCTAGCACAGGCAGTAGCTGTTGTAGAGTCAGCAACTTGAATTTTGTAATGTCCAGGAAAGTATTTAGAATGGATAAATCCAGAATTGGACACCATGATTTGTCTTTTCTGGGTACCAGGAAAAGTCTTGAATAAAAACCTTGTCCTTTTTCCTTTTCTGGTACAGGTTGAATAGCCCCCATATCCATGAGGGACATGACTTGTTTCTTGGCCGCTGCCCACTGATTTGGGGGCAGATCTGACCATCCATTTGGAATTGGCAACGTGTGGAAATGAAATCTGTACCCCTGGGATACTATATTTAAGACCCACTTGCCCTGGGTAATTAGATGCCAATTTTGAGCATGAAGTGCTAGTCCCCCCCCCCCCCCAAAAGGGGCTGCCAAAGGATAAGTGCTTGGAAATGGCAAAGGAAAGTCATTGAGACTGTTTACCGTAGGGTGGTACTTTGCTACTTCCTGATTTGGAGGTGGAGGCACCCCATTGTTTTGTCTTATAAGATCCTTGAGACTGAAACCTGGAGCCATTGGAGTGTCTTGATTTGACCTGAGCGGCACTGTTGTGCACTGGAAAGGACGAATTTCTTAGTAGGCCAGTGCCTACTGAACCTGGGTGGCTGCACTTGCAAGAAATCTTTTACAGTTTGCATAGATTTAGCTTTGTCTTCCACCTTTTTTAAAACCTCTTCTGCCTTATTACCAAACAGACTGTCCTGTTGTAAAGGAGCATCCAACAATTTAGCTTTAACAAGATCAGGCAGATTTTGCTCCTTGAGCCAAGCATGCTTTCTTATCACAGATCCAGTTATGGCGGCCCTGCAAGAGGCTTCCAAGGAATCAAAACCACACTGCAAAGTATGCTTTCCACCTTGTTCAGCTGAATGCAATAAATCCTGTAATTCTTTATTTTCCACACAATCAGAAATCAACATCTTTTTCTGTTTCAGTAAGCCCATGACATGCTGTTGATATTTAAGCATATGAAATTGACAGTTTAAAGCCCCGATTGTCAGGGTTGCAGACATATAAACCTTTTTACCCCATCTATCCAGCGCCCTGGAGTCTCTATCAGAAGGGGTAGGATTTTTGGCTGTAAAAGCCTCAACACCCTTGGGACCCTGAGAAATAGTTTCAGGGTCAGCAGTAGGATTTTTGAAAATAAATTTGTCGGAGTCAGGGACCCTGTAATATCTGTCTGGCTTTCTAGGACCTGGAGGCAGGGAATCAGGAGCCATGCTGGATTCTGAGAAAACATCAACAATATCTAAAACAGGGGGTATAGTCAAAGGCCTATGCTTAGGAAGAAGAAGAAAATCCCTAAGCCTCTTTTTGGATTCTGAAAAGTCCTGACTCTCCCAATGCAAAGTCTCTCCAAAAGAAAAATCCTCAGGAGGAGAAGCACAAGGGATGGATTCCTCTGCATTAGAGTCCTCATAAGGGGGAATAGAAAATTCCTGATCAGAAGAGGAATCAGAAGAAACAGAAACCTGATCTGAAGATTCATAATCAGTGCCTTGCCTATGCCTCTTAGCAAGGGGGGGTTGGGAACCCCTGATCAAGGTAATTAAATCCTCAGCCATTTTGATCATTTGTTTTTTAGGCATAGGGGCCTGAGCGCGTGGCTCACATGTCAATTGTTTAGACAAAGAAGTAGGTTTTGGCCTTGTTTTTGATGATGGCATCAGTTTAATACACAAATGTTTAGGCCTGAAAACACCCACAGAAGCCGGTGCCTGCTCTGCTGCTCCAGACCCATCCAAGGGTGAGACATCCACGGGTTCAATATTTGAAGATTCTCGTGGCATACTGGACTCCGAATAGCTGTCGGTAGAGACCTGCGACTCAAAAGTAGCGGGCATCAGGGGCTGCGAAAGCCCTTCACCGAGTACCGCCGAACTGGCGACTGGCTTAGGAGAAGCTTTGTCGTCGGTTTTGGACCTCGACGGTCTGTCTCTTTTTCTTTGTGTTTTTTGTGAATTCCGGTAGTCTGATTGCTAACAGACGACATTTCAGGATAGTTAAATCTTGAACCAAAATACTTAGAAGCAAAAATATACCGAAGCTTAATAATGCGCTGGTTAAATTTAGCACAAAACCGACAGCAAGGCACATTGTGATCAGGGCCTAGGCAAGGAATACAGTACAAATGAAAATGCTTATGAGGTATTTACTTCCCACAAGTAATACAATTATTAACTTTTACTGACATCGGTAAGGAGCAAGAAAAAGTTTCCCCAATGGGGTACTTAGCTTTAGTTTGAAGACTTTGGTTCTGAAACTCGAAAACGAAAATTTCAGGAGTCGGCCGACCGGCACTTACGAACTGCTTCTGCTTCAGGCACCGCGCGGCAAGAAAGACAGATTAAAATGATGTCGGCTGCATGTTTTATACCCCTGACGACCTGACATCATGGAAGAGGAGACAGCAACTGACGCAGGACCCAAGACTTTGTTATTCAGGCCGACTGAGGGCAACCTGCCAGCAGATTACCCCAAATGTAATGACTGCAACAGTGAAACAAGAAGAACATCTGAATGCCACAAAGCACCCGGCTGATAAAAGTGAGAAACGTGCAACCAGGGACCAGGCAAGCATCAGGGTGAAGGTGGGGGGAAGCAATACTACAGCATATAGAAGAGAAAGACATCTATGGTTATGGTAAGATTTTAAACAACTATTCTATGTCTTTTGATTCATATGCTGCAGTATTCATTACATGAGGAAGAATGCCAAAGCTCATGCAGAGGAGGAATTGGGAGGAGGAGCAGAAACATCTTCCACAAAGCCATGGAGAATAGCTCTGGCAAACCCCGCTCTGGAGTTGGAAATAACATCCAATTTGTAGTGCTTGGTGAAGGTATGAACGGAGGACCAGGTAAACTTGCTTCCAGGGTAGAAGCTGTAACCAATCCTTTAACGAAGGCCCCAGAAGAGGACACAGCTTAGTAGTGTGTGCCCTTACTGAGGAAGGCAGATCCTTCCCATTGGCAAAGTAACAGAAAGAAATGGCTTTGGAGATCCAAGAGGAAATAGTTTGCTTGGAAACAGGAATGCCCAGCATCTTTGGATGATGGGAGACAAAGAAGGAAGAGACCAATCTAGGAGACCAATATAGAAGGCAGAGAACATGAGATCTAATTAGTTGTACATGCCTTAGAGGTAACGCTGCAATCTATGACATGGTGTCCAGCTGGATGCGAATAAACATAGAAGTTATGTTCTTACCATAACGTTCCATGTTAGTTGTCGTCTTCTCGCCTTCTTCTTGCTGGATGGGTTCGGAGCCGACCTCGGCTCCGACTCGGCCACTCTAAAAGCTTGAGAGTTGGTTCCACCGGCTCGAGGCTCCCCTTATATCCCACAGTGCTAGGCGTGAGTTACCTCAGATCTCGTTTGTAAGCTAGACCCAGCTTATAATAGTAGCAGAATAACTAGAAACAAAGTCCACCTCTATAAACAAGGGTGAAGAGAAGGGTGACCTACATCCTGATCTAGGAAAATATGCACAGCAGAGCATATACCTAAGTAAAGAGGTGGTAGAAAGAGAGGTCACAATCAAACTCCTCTAGGTCTGTCCAGGCCAGGGGGAAGGAGGGTGGGGCCTAAGAAGAAGCGAGAAGAAGACAACTAACATGGAACATTATGGTAAGAACATAACTTCTATATGTTAAGTTGTCTATCTCGCCTGCATTCTTGCTGGATGGGACCGTCCCTAGCACCTTGTCCCGGGTGGCCTAACGGAACAGACTCTTGAGAACAGTGGAACCAAAGTTAGCTCTATGCCTAGAAGCTAAATCCAACTTATAATGAGAAATGAAAGTGTGAGGAGTAGCCCAAGTAGCCGCTGCACAAATGGTGTCAATAGGCAGTCTGTCTTGGAAGGCTATAGAAGTAGCCAAAGCTCTGGTGGAATGGGCTTTAGGTTTGTTAGGCAGCTTTTGGTGTCTAATTTCATAAATAAGGGAAATCAGAGATGTTAGCCATCTAGATAATGATACCTTTGAAACTGAAAGTCCCTTTCTGCCTTCTGCATAAGAGACAAACAACTGGTCAGATTTTCTGAACTGTTTGGTTCTATCCAAATAGTACCTTAATTGACGATGAACATCTAGCCAATGCAATTTTTGTTCAGACCTGTTAGAATATTCTGGAAAAAACACAGGGAGGTCAATGCTTTGATTTAGGTTAGACGCCGAAGCTATCTTAGGCAAAAAGGACGGGTTGGTTCGTAAGGATACCCTGTCTTTATGGAACAACAGATAAGGAGGTCGACAGCTGAGTGCATGAAGTTCTGAAACTCTTCTAGCTGAAGTAATAGCTGCCAGAAAGAGTGTCTTCCATGATAGCAATTTTAAAGAATAGGAGGCTGCAGGTTCGAAAGGGGAAAGAATCAAAGAACTAAGAACTAAATTTAGGTCCCAAGGAGGAGGAGGATTTCTTATAGGAGGTCTGAGTAGAAAAACTCCCTTCAAAAAGGCTTTGCAAAGCTTGTGGGACATTATGGCAGACTCTGAAATGCCCACATGAAAGTTAGAAATAGCTGCCAATTGAACTTTAAGAGTAGAAGGAGATGAACCTGCATGGAAGAGTTCAGCTAGAAAATCAAGGACCATTTGGATGGAAGCAGTGAAAGGATCTATGTCCCTTCCTTGAGCCCAATAGGCTAAACGTTTCCACTTACTCAAATAAATCTTTCGAGTGGAAGATTTATGGAAGCTATCAAAATATCTCGGACAGAGTGAGATATTTGAGGAAGCCTGGCTAAGGTTGGAATTGGAGGAACCAAGCAGTGAGGTTCAGAGAGGGAAGGGAGCGATGAAACTGACCCGACTGATGGATCAAAAGATCTGGAACTAGGTCCAGATGCCAAGGTCGCTCAACAGAAAATGATGTAGAAAGGGGAACCAAACCTGTCGAGGCCAGTAAGGAGCAATGAGGATCAACGAGGCCTTCTGAGCGATAGCTTTCTGTATCACTTGAGAGATTAGTGGGAAGGGAGGAAATGCATACAGAAGTCCCCGGGGCCAAACTTGGACTAGAGCGTCTCTGCTGGGCTGGCCTGGTAAAGGGAATAGGGTGAAATAATTTCTGCACTTGCTGTTTTGGGGAGTAGCAAAAAGGTCGCAGCAAGGCTGACCCCACTTGAGAAAAATTTCTCTCACAACAGAGTCTTTCAGAGACCACTCGTGAGGCATGAGGATAGCTCTGCTCAACTTGTCCGCGATTTGATTGGACTTCCCGGGGATGTGCATTGCTATCAGAAACCGCTGAGAAGAAATCGCCCATTGCCACAGTCTGAGTGCTTCTCGACACAGGGGGTAGGACCTGGTTCCGCCTTGTTTGTTGATATACCACACTACAGACATATTGTCCGTCTGGATTGCTATCGTTCCCAAGGGAAGAGAGTCTTGAAGGGCTTGATACGCTAAAAGCACTGCTCTCATCTCTAGAACATTTATGTGCAAGTGGCATTCGTCTGGTTGCCATGTGCCCTGGACAGTTCTGCCCTGATAATGCCCCCCCCCACCCGATCAGGGAGGCGTCCGTTGTCAGAGTAGCAACCGGAGGGGAAGGGACAAAGGGTCTTCCCAATAAGAGCTGAGGGGAAGACATCCACCACAGAAGATGATTTCTGCATGTTTGCGTGATCATAATGGTGTGGGACATCGGAAGTTGCTGGTATGACCATTGCGTGAAGAGCATCCATTGAAGGATTCTCATGTGGAATCTGGCTAATGGAAGCAGAGGTATGGCAGCCGCCATAATCCCCAACACTTTCAGAACTAACCTGGCTTTGATTCTGTTGCTGCTGAAGAGGAGCGAGACCAGTTTGTGTATGTCTGTTATTCTCTGATCTGTTAGTCTCGCAGACATGTTGACTGTGTCTAGATTTGCGCCTATGAAGGTAATAGTACGACAAGGCGACAAAACAGACTTTTCGCAATTTATTGAAATGCCTAATTTTTGACAAATGCGAAAGGTGTAGTCCCTGGCCAATAGAAGAAGATGCTTGGTGGGAGCTGTGAGGAGCCAGTCGTCCAAATATGGAAACACCTGGAATCCTTGACGTCTCAGGTGAGAAGCTACCACTGCCATGCATTTGGTAAACACCCGGGGGGCAGTGGTGAGACCAAAGGGCAGGGCCCTGAATTGAAAATGACTGGTTCCCAGCCTGAAGCGGAGGAATCTTCTGGAGCGTCTGTTCATTTTTATGTGATAGTACGCATCCTGAAGGTCTATAGAGCACATCCAGTTTCCCTTTCCCAATAGGGGAAGGATGGACTGCAGCGTGACCATCCGAAATCTTGTTTTCTTGACTGACTTGTTCAAGATACTGAGATCTAAAATTGGTCTCCAGTCCCCTGTTTTCTTTGGAACTAAAAAGAACCTGGAGTAGATTCCGGATCCTTGCTGGTCTGCTGGAACTGGCTGAATTGCTCTTTTTGCAAGCAGCTTTGAAATTTCCAAGGCTGCAAGATCCCTTTGAGCGGGTGGAACATCTGGAAGGGATTTTTTTGATTGGTTTGGAATGCGAACAAAGGGAATGGAATAGCCTTCGGAAATGATGGACTGTACCCATTTGTCTTGAGTCAGGGATAGCCAGGCTTCTGGGTACAGTGACAATCTCCCCGCGACTGCCCCCGGAGGTGGGGAGTCGGGCAACACCTCAGGGATGCTGAAAGGGCTTATCAGAGAAGGCTTCTCGATTGCCCTGGTTCTCTGGGCCCCCTGCCCTAGGGCGTCTACCATTGTTGTTCCCCTCTGCCTCTGGCGGGAACCGACTCTGTCGTCAGGCGAAGTCCCTTGAGATTGTTTTGGAACCACATTTTTCCACTTTTCTGGCCTTTGGGGTAAGGCCTAGAAGGAGTAGAAAAACGGACTCCGACGGCAGAAAGAGTCTTGCCATCTGTCTCGCACCTAGTCAAGGTTTCTTTCACTTGAGGACCAAAAGAGATGATCCATCAAACGGGAATTAGTGAATGACGTTTTAAAGGGGTCCGCAAAGTTGCATAGCCGCATCCAGGCATGCCTGCGTAAGGCCACACCTGTCCCTGCGGCCCTGCTCGCTCCATCAGCCGCATAAGAGAGGAGGCGCATGGAGGAGTTAGCTATGGAGTTCAGGGTAGCCAGCTGAGTGTTCATCTTCTCTTGAAAACCCGCAGCCGTAGGATCCTTCAACATGTCACTCGCTTCTTTGATCAAGTCTCTTTGAAGACGAGTAAAATGGCACAGGTAGTTCAGCGAACGCATAGCAAAGGTCGCTGACGAGAACATCCGCTTCCCGTACCTGTCCATAGACCTAGATTCTTTGTTAGGGGGATGAACAGGCACTGAAGGATCAGCTAGTTCCTTCTTAGTGGCAGCAGCAACCACCATAGCATCCACAGAAACTCCCTTGGTAAGAAATTGTTTATCCGCTGGTGCCGTGATAAATTTTGAGGGTCTCCTGGGAGTGGGGTCCACTGAGTCAGGAGCCGTCCATGCCTTTTTTGCTACCACCTGCATGAGGGGGTCAAAGGGGGGAGACACCCAGGAGGTGGAAGGGCGAGAGCCAAACGCCTCAAGGTACACAGATTCATCCTCCGAAGGGTTGAGGGCTGGCCAATTTCCCCTCTGCTTGAGGATTTCTAGAATGTCTGCAAATGAGACATCTTCAGAAGGGGAACGGGGAAACCCTCGAATCCTCTAAATCTGTGTCAGAGGTGACGGACTCAGGTGAGTCTATGTGTTTCCTCTTACACTTTTTCTTCCGAGGGGGCTCTTCTGCCAATTCAGGAGAGGCCTCGGAAGAGGATGAGATCCCCACAGGGGATTCCTGAGGAGCTGGCTCTCTGCGGTCTGGGATGAGGGAGTGAGTCGACTTGACCTGAGGCACCGAAGAGGGAGGGGCGGACGGAGCCAACTGTGGAGTTGAACCAGGTTCCAACACACTCCGCATGACCTCGAACGCACCCCTGTCAGGCAGAGCCAGAGGTCCCCGCTCCGAAAAGCTAAAAACCTCCCTCAGCACCGACAGTGATGGCTCCGAGGCCGATGTCGGAGCCGAACTCACCAGCGCCGAAGCTCCGAGAGGGAGAGTGGGGTCAGACAAGGGTCCGATGACACTCACCCCCTCGGAGCCGACGAGGGAAGTCCGGCACCGAGATTCTTCTAAGGAAGAAATCGGAGCCGACGATGGAGCCGAAGACATTTGTATCGGCTCCGACGCTACCACAGTCTCGGTTCCGAAACGCCCCGGCTCCGAGCTCAACGGAGTCGGAGGAGGAACATAATGAGGGACAGGGTCAGGCATCGACTGATGAGTCGGGCTCTGAAGCATTTGGGCCAGTGCCTCGGACTTAAGAAGTCGACTCACTACCCTCTGAAGGTCATGGTCCGAAAGCCTCGATGACCTAGAGGAGTGAGATCTATGGCTCCGTTCAGACAGCAAGGGAGATGCTGGAGCCGAATGAACGGAGCCAAGGGACGGTGACCTGGACCTCTTTCTAGATGTCGGTTCAAGGTCTAGTCGGAACCGACAAAGGAATTTCCAATATCTCGGCTTCAGCCAGAGCCGAGGAAACCACAGAAACTGCAGTCTGAGACTCATCGGCTCCAGCCGGAGCCGATGTAGACGGAGGTTTCGAAGCCTTAGGCCTCGGCTCAGAAGCTGGAGCCGAGGACCTAGAAGCCTTGGAGGGTTTCCCGAAGGAACAGTAAGGGAACCCTCAGGCTTAAGTAAACCTCTCAAAATAAGTTTATTTTTTCTTTCCTGCAGGACTCTGGGGCTGAAGCCATGGCATACAGCACAAGAGTCCTGCAGGTGTAAAGGTCCCAGGCAGTAGACACAAGAAGTGTGACCGTCTGTCAGAGACATTTTCTGACAGCACGAGTCACACTTCTTGAAGCCTGAGACCTTTGAGTCTTTAGACATTATTGAAGAAAGTGTAACCACACACACACAGTCAAACACACTGATTACACCCTATACAAGTTTAACTCAAAAATTAAAACTCACTATCAAAGTTTATAAATTTCTGAGAAAATCACACACACACCACTAGGGGATGGAAAAAGGCCCGAAGGCCCGAGGGAAGAACTTATAAGTTCTTTGTGGAAAAGGGGATAATAGAAGAGAAAGAGGGACAAAATCCACTAAACTAAGGGAAATAACTGTTAAGAATTAAACTAAAGGGGTTTAAGTAGACTAAAAATTACTCTACAATAACTCACCAAGAAGCCGGTAGAAACCAAACACCTCGATCGCTGTAGCGGCAAACGAGATCTGAGGTAACTCACGCCTAGCATTGTGGGATATAAGGGGAGCCTCGAGCCGGTGGAACCAACTCTCGAGCTTTTAGAGTGGCCGAGTCGGAGCCGAGGTCGGCTCCGAACCCATCCAGCAAGAATGAAGGCGAGATAGACAACTTAACATTCTAAGTTTTGGAATGGAATCAGATTCAACTTGGGTAGATTCAAGGTAATTCCTAGCTGGCTGAACAGGGGAAGAATGTACTGCATGGCTGTTGCCAGTTGACACTTGTTGGGAGCTGTGAGGAGCTAATTATCGAGTTAAGGAAACACCTGGATTCCTTGCAGTCTCAGGTGAGCTATCACCACTGCCATGCATGTGGTGAACACCCAGGGGGCTGGGGCTGTGGTGAGACCAAGAGCAGGGTCCTGAATTGGTAATGATCGGCCCCTAAGCGAAAGTGGAGATGTCTCCTGGAGTACCTGTCTATTTTTATGTGACCGTATGCATCCTGGAGATCCAAAGAGTACATCCAGTCGTCCTTGTGCAGAAGAGGCACAATGGACTGTACACAGTGACCATCTAGAACTTGGACTTCTTGATGGAGAGATTTAACTCTCTTAGATCCAGAACTGGACATAGCTCCCCTGTCTTTTAAGGCACCAAAAACAAGTGAGAATAAGTTCTGGATTCTCATCCTGGGGAAACCTCTTAGATGGCTCTCTTCTGAAGAAGTTTGAGCACTTCTTGCTGAGCTAACTCTCTCTGATGGGGTGGCACATCGTGGAAGTGTTTCCTGCTTAGTGGGGGGGGGGGTTGCGAAAAGGGAATGAAATAACCCCTGAAAATGTTTAGCACCCAACAATCTCTTGTAATGTTTGCCCAGGCCAAGGGGTGCAGTGAGAAATGACCCCTGACTGCCTCCAATATAGGACAGTCAGGCAGCACATCAGGAGCACTGGAAGGGCTTCTCAGAGAAGGGTTCCCTGGAGTCCTGATTTTGTGGACCCCCTCTGCCTCTGAGGTGGTGTCTGCCACTGAACCCTCTCCCCCGACCTCTAGAAGAGGGTTCATCCTGAGCAACTTGAAAACAAGACTAACTTCCAGAACCATAATTTCCTAGTCCCTTGTTGTGCTTTAGAAAAGGACCTCTGAGGAGTAGAAAACTTGATTCCCACAGCAGACAAGGTCTTATCTTCCTGCTTTGTGCTGATAAGTGTCTCTGACTGATGGACTAACAAAAATTGATCTATCAAAGGGGCATTGACAAAGGACACTTTGGATGACTCTGCAAACCCGCATAGGCATAGCTAGGTGAAATGCCTCATCAAGTAATTAGGGACGCAAGAGTATATAGCTTGGGGGACACATTGCTCAAGTCCTCAACAACTCAGAAAGGAAAGTGGTGACTTCCTTCACTAAATCCCTCTGGAGGAGGGTGAAGTGTGCCACGTTATTAAGTGCCCACAGACCAAAGGTAGCTGAGGTGAAGACTTTTTGTGTCTGTCGATCGCCCAGGATTCTCAGTTGGGGGGGGGGTGAAGAGACTTACTATGCTTCGCCAACTCCTTTTCAGTGGCAGCAGCTATGACTATAGCATCGACTGGCACCCCTTTGATCAAAACCGTCAGCGAGAGGGCTCAGAAACTTGTCCGGTTGTTTTGGTACTGGATCCACAGTATCTGGTTCCCTCCATGCCCTGCTACCGATAAGATCTACCAGTTCATCAGCAAGGGGGGGGACCCAGGTGGGCAGACTGTCCCATCCAGAACACCTTCAGGAATATGGACACCTCAGTGGACGGGGGTTGGGAAGACCATCCACCCTTCAACTTGAGAATTTCCAGGATACCCCCAAATGAGACATCTTCGGGCGGAGATCTGGGAGACCAGACCCCTTCATCAAGGTCCATATCCTCAGTTAGATACTCCATAGGGGAGTCTAGATGTCTTCTATTGCACAGTCTCTTCCAATGCACCTCCTCTGAGGGGGCCTCAGGGGAGGATTCAGAAGAGTGTGGAACCCCAAATGGGGCAACTCCCACCTGAAGGTTGGTTCAAGAGGGCTGAGCAGGACGAGGAAGGTCCACTTTCGGGGGATGGGAAGGACCCTGGACAGCAGGAGAAGCAGCTCTAGCAGAGAAGGTCATCTCTACTACCCAGAAGGCTGAAGGGCTGGACGATGTCTCCTCCCCATTCCCGGCAGACAGGGTCACCTGAGAACAGGGAACAGAGAATGCCACCATCTCAAGACTCCCAGATAATATTGGCCCCTTGCTATAGGGAGGTGAAACACCAAGAGGCAGAGATCAGTCTGAAGAAACGGGACTGGAGCCCCCCCCCCCCAGGACCCCGGAGCGACTGGTCAGGTCTGGGGAGGAAGAGCAGAACTGGTCAGGGACTCTGACAGGAAAGAGACAAACTGGGCTCTAGGCATCCCTGCTGCCTCCTCACTGCACCCCAGGGCCTGGAAGTCTGAAACCACCTGGGTCGGACGAGAAGAAAGCATAAGGAGCAGGGGAGAGGCCCCCCATCAGACAGGCAGGGAATGCAAGAAGCCCCAACTCAATCTGAGCTTTAAGGAAGGACCTCATCATCCTGTCCATGTCGGAGGGAAGCAAGCTCCTGGAAGAGGCAGAAAGACCTAGCTGTGGACCCATGCCTGAACCCAGAGGACCTTGTATGTCTCTCAGAAGATTGGCTTCTGCGCCTCAGAGCTGCAAAGGGCTGCTCCATGCCAGACCCTGAAGGAGTCTCCTCAAGTACAATGGTGAGATCTGACACAGATCCCAAATCTGAGGGCAATTGAGGATCCAAGCATTTGGAACCGAAATGTCTTGGCTCAGAGGTAGTCAGATTCATGGTAGGCCTGGTCTTGGTCGGATCTGAAGGTCTCAATCCGGAGACCTTGGACCTGGGAGTAGACTCCCATAACCTCAGATCCGAAGGCCTTGAAGTGGAAGCCTTAGATCTGGTGATAGATTCGCAGGACCTAGGATACGAGGTCATCGGATCTGACAGAGCCAAGGCTGGAGTCAGAATCAGACCCAAGGAGCTAGGATCAGACAACCTAGGCTTCTTTGAGGAACAGAACCCCAGGACAGAGGGAGCCTTCATCTTGTGATCATAGGGGCCTGGCTTGGCCAGAGACCGGGTTAATGGACCCCCTGAAACAAAACCTTCAACAATAACTTATTTTGACACTCAATCAAGGCCCTGGGGTTGAATGCCACACAAATTTCGCATTCAACCTCCAGGTGGTCGACGTCCAAACAATAGAAGCACTCCTCGTGCGAGTTAGACACTGGCATCTTCTGACCGCATGAGGAGCATCTTATGAAACCTACTGGCTTGTCAGACAATGGACTAACCGATCACCAAAGCAGACACACACACACACACCTCCACCCCACCCACCTAACCATCAAAATCGAACACCAGGAAACAAGCCAGGTTCCAAAAACCAGTAGAGACCATCAAAAATCAAAAGCACAACACTACTACAGCAAAAGAAGAAAAAGAATCTAAAAATGTTTTTGAATAAGAAATATGGAGCTAAAAAGGCTTCACAAGCTAGCACAAGAAAAACTAATGGGAGGGGAGGAAACAAACACATCAAACTAAGCTATAAGCCTAACAAAACAAGGATATAATGTCTACATAACAGAAAGATATAAAAATTCAGCACTTATCCCCAGAAGAAACTAGAGCCAATGGAATCACGTCTGAAGTGATAACCAGCAAACAAGATCGGAAGGGTTAGAGGACAACAAAGGATTATGAAAGTGGGAGGAAATTGAGCCTAGGATCAGTCTGATAAGTTGCCAGCTTGGATCCAATGTCAGATCTTACAACCCAAGAGTGAGGAATAGTGATGGAGCTCAACACTTTGTGACCACTCTTGGAGCAGTGGATAACCCAAAGGGTATGGCAGACAGCTGATAATGTGATCCAGACAAACAAAGCCTTAAGAAACATTTCAAGTCAGGATGAATAGGAATATAATAAGCATCTTTTAAATCTAAGGTTGTGAAAAAAACTTGGAGGAAGAACAGGCAAGAGATTGTACACTGAAAGCAGTTTGAACTTGGGCACTACCTAAACTGGTTTAGGAAAGAAGGGACCAGAACTGGTCTTCAGGCATTTTTTCTCTTTGGCACTAGAAACATTCTAAAATAAATACCTCTTCCTCGCTGGGAAGGAGGAACTGTTTCTATTACCCACTCAGAAGGAGGAACTGTTTCTATTACCTCATGGGAAAGTATGTGCTGTAGTACATGAGGAAACAGAAGGGCTTGATCTGGTAAACGTGGAATAACTTTCTGGAAAGGGAATTTTTCCAAATACCATCTGTACCCCTTAATGAATTAGTCCGATAACCCATTTACCTGAAACAATCTGTTGCCAAAGAAAGCAATGAAGATACAGGCTTTCTGGAAGGGATGATGGACTGCCAGGGTTGGGGGACAAAGTCCCTTATATAATTACTCTGATACATCTGTCTGTCCTTTGTTTTTTGGGGGCATCCTGCTTTCTTTTTGATATCTACATGCCACTTTTTTTTAATGCCTGTTTACCAGCATTTTGGTGAGACTGTTGGTTTTGTTTGTTGCCAAAACTGGAGGAGGGTGCAAAAAAAAAAAAAATTGGAAAATTTAGAGGAGTTATGAAACTATCAGCCTACCCATGCAATAGGAACAGTGAAAAGTATAGTAAATATAGGTTGAATTTGCATTTTGTAGTTCTAAATGCTTAAAGATATATTTCAGGCACTCTAACTGGAGACTTAAATGAAATCCTACATTTCCTTCCTGTTATTGTAACAAACAGCAAGATAACTTGTATATTTTTCCTCCGTCTTTGGCAAACTGCACAGCTGTTAGTAAAACAAATTAAGTGAGGAAAAAAATGTTAGATTACTTAAGATAGCATTAAAAACAGCATAGAGAGGTCAAAGGGGCCTACACCATAACTTATCCTGATGAAGTTTTCCTAAGTGCAAAACTTCACCAAGGGCGACTCCAATATGGCAAACAGAGTTCAAGATGTGATCAGATTTTGCTTTCCTTATTTAGTAAAAGAATTACATGCCCACACACATTTGTTTTTTATGTGAACAGCAAGAGAGGTTGTAAGATTCTAATTTGTTGAAGCTGTATTTTACCGTGTGCCACACACAATCTCTAAAGTCTCTTAAAGGATAAAGAGGGTTGTTTTGCCAAAATTCTGTGGGATCATGTTAAAAAATTGCCGGTCTCCCCCATTAGCTGTAAATTTGGAAAAATATTTTATATGTATAGCCAAACATTCTGTCTTTGCACTATATAATGCCTTAACAGATGGTGCAGTGGCTCAGATTTAATCCACAGGTATCAGCAGTTGCTTGTTATCCTAAGTGGAAAAAGTTTACTGATGAAAACAGTGTCCACAGCAACTAAGTGTTTTAACTTGCATCTCAAGTTTCTTTTGTACTTTGAAACTCAGTCTGCTGTTTTTATCTGGCCATACAAACACTTTACATAAATGGGTATTAAGGCTTATATCATACCTTACCTACAGTCCGACTGGACATATGTCCTTTTTCAGCAGAGGCCCGGGGAGAAAAGCTCCAGTTACAATAAAATAGAAAAAGACAACAAATACAAAATAAGCAACACAAATGTATACAAATATGGCACAACAGCAAAATTTAAAATACAAGTCAAGAAATGTTAGGTAGCAATATTCTAAGCTATTACATAGATGTACCCTGTACTAATTCTAAAGGCTAAGCACCAGTAATGTATATGATAATATCAGTCCAATGTTATATCAACAGTAGGCCTTTAGTGGCAATTTCTAAATGTTTAGAATAAGACTCATAGAAGGCAGTTCTATATCATAGTATTAACAGATATCACCTAGTTTTTTGGGGGCTTTATGGAGGCATTAAAGCAAGTTATGCATTTACAAAATGTTAAAGAAGGAATTGTAGAGATGCTTGTGGTGACAGAGAAGTTATCAGCTGGGGTAGTGCAAGGGCAGATCCATTTGCTAAGTATAGCTTTTTAAGGCTAGTTTAAAGATTGTTAAGGATGTTAGGGAGGTAAATCCTCATGCAGACAAGGTTAGGCATGTGAGGACAGCATTACTGTTGTGTGTATTAAGGTAAATTCATAGCAGAGTGGTCATGATAAGGGAAAAAAGACTTTGCCTTAGCCTGTACGTCTGTGAGAGTAAAAAATAATAAAACACAAAAAAGTAAAATTTATGGCCCTATGGAGGGTACTATAGCATACTGTATATATAATCATTATGGGGCATTAAGTTGCAAGTATTTATCTAACTGGTATGACTGTACAAAAAAGCCTCCATGCTTTACAATTTCCACAGACAAACTTTTTGATCAGACAACAGCTGAAACAAAAACAGAGAAAAAAAAGAAAATCAGTGGGATATTTTCAATGATTGGTATAGTATAACCTTAAAAAGGACTCCACATTATGTGGATTAAAAGATAACACACCAAAAGACTGTTGCAACAAGTGAAATATATTAAGACTACATAGCAAAAAATAAATACATAAATAAAAAGGAAATATGAAATCCTTTTACCCAGTAATACCGGGGAAAAGTATTTCTGGCCAAAAGGAGGCTACATCTGAAGATGATTATCCACATTTGTCCCTTTCACATGCTTTCTTGACATTTGTCCACCTTCTACCACCCCTCCTGTTCTAAAACAGTACTTCCAAGAATATCAGCAAAGGAACCAAAAAATAAAGGAGGTAGGAGACAGGAAAAAGCTACAACACAGCAACACTGATAATACATGTACATGATTTACATGCTCTAAATCAAAATAGGAAATATATAAACTTAAGAAACTAGCACTTACACTAAAGACATAAAAAAAAAAATAGCACCATCACCCACTCAGTCAATTCCCAACAGGTAGAGAAGACAAACAGTCTGTGTCCATTGTTCTTGGACCCTGGACAGACCTGCATCATATAGTTACAGATTTACCTAAAATAAAAAAAAAACTGTGAAACTTAAAGGAAAAAGTGTGTACTATTATTAAATGTGATGACCAAAGTCAATCAGACCTGCATCAGTTATTACTAGTAGTAGTTAGCCCTAAAATTTATGACAAAATGTTTAAGAAAGCAGGGATAGGTCCAAATGTAAAACTAAGAAGAAAAGTACATGAACCATTGAGAGCGAAACAGGAAACACTGTTAAAGACAATCAGTAAGGTCCCCTAAAAAGTCACATTGGACCAAAATAATGGGTTGTAAGCAAAAGATGAAGCTCCAGGAGATTACTTACAGAGGCTTAAATTAGTATTTGAGAAGCATTTTGCACCTGAAATTCCTGTATAAACAGCAGCAGCAATGGATTCTGCTTTTGTGCAAGGTTTACAGCCTCAAATTCAGCTTCCCTGAAACAAAAAACTTCACTTAAGTATGCTGAACACTGCATTGAAAACAAAAAAGAAAAAAGGAGGAAAGACAGAAAATAAGAACTTATGGATCTGCAAATGAAAAGTTATAAAAGGAGAAAAAATAAAAAAAAGAGGTAAAGGAAAGTTTCAAGGTTATGGGCATCAAATGCCACCATGAAACACAGAGCAAAATACTAGGGGAGAGAGGCAGGCCTGAGCTACTGGACCTCTTCCAACCACTGCCAATGAACCGTGTTTCAGCTATGGCAAGACTGGGCAGTGGGAAAATGTGCCCTTATAGACAGAGGAATAGTACAGTTTTGTACCTACCATAAATGTAGATGTTCGAGTGTTCACACTGCTGCAGTTATTACACTTGGGTTATCCTGCCGTCAGGCGGTCCCCGCAGTCGGTCAGAGTTCCAAAGTCTTGGTCAAGCGTCAGTTGCTGTCGCTTCTTCCCTGACGTCAGTGCGCCAGGGGTATATAAGATGCATCCGACGCCATTTTCTTCAGTTTTTCTTGCCCCCAGATGTCAGGTGCCCCCATGTAGGTAGGCAATACATATTGCTAATAAAAAATATACATATAAAATAAAAACAATACCTTCAGTTACAAGCAAATACACCACAAAGGTTGTATAGGATAGAAAGGTATAGATAAGTCCAGCTAGTTCAGAGGGGATGGAGGGAGGGTAACCTGGACTGCAGCAGTGTGAACACTCTAACATCTACATTTATGGTAGGTACAAAACTGTACTATGTTCATCGTGTTACACTGCTGCAGTCATTACACTTGGGTAGAATCCCAAAGCTAAGGTTGGGTGGCTGGTCTATAAAGAGTTAGGATTGGCTATGAGGCCCTGCAGAACTGCAGTGGCAAATCCTGCTCTGGATTTAGAGTAAAGAGGCAAGTGGTAATGCTTAGTAAAGGTGTGCACTGAACTCCAAGTTGCAGCCGCCAAAATTTCCTTGGTAGGTACTCCTCTGAGAAAGACTGTTGAAGTGGATGTTGCCCTGGTGGAATGTGGCCCAATGTTATTAGGGACTGATTTTCCATGCTGTGTGTAGCAGTAACAAATACAGTGTCCTATCCATTTGGACATAGTCTGCTTTGAGATAGCCTTGCCCTGTGATCCTGCAGCATATGCTACAAACAGTTGATCAGTTTTCCTGAAAGCTTTTGTTTTGTCCAAGCAGAAGCATAGCTGCCTGTGTATGTCCAAAGAGTGCAGAAGTTTCGCCCCTTTATTCTGGGGGTTTGGATAAAAAGTTGGCAAATGGATGGTTTGGTTAACAGCCACACTAGATACCACCACCTTTGGCATAAAGGTAGGGTTTGTCCTTAAAGAAACCCTGCCCTGATGAAAAATTATAAAAGGTTCCACTGCCATTAATGCCTGTAGATCTGAGACTCTTCGTGCTGAAGTTACTGCAGGAGCACAGCTGTTTTCCATGATAAAAATTTTAGATCGATTTTTCCAAAACAAAACTGAGGTCCCAAGTTGGTGTTGGTGCTCTCCAGGGCGATCTTAAGTTTTTAGCCCCTCTGAGGTACTGCTTTAGCAAGGGATGAGAGAATAAAGGAGGATCCATGTTGTAATGTGCTGAAATGGCAGAGGCGTGGATATTAATTGATGAGAAGGATAGGCCTTTGTCCAGCATCTCAGTTAAGTATTGTAAAATCTGAGGAATGTTTGGGACAAGAGGGTCAAGGCTTTGGGCCTGGTTCCAGGTGCAGAATCTCTTCCATTTTTCTGAGTAAGCTTTCCTGGTGCTAGGCCTCCAAAATGACATCCATAACAGCTTTAGAGAGAGGTGTTGCCTGTTTGACTAATGAATCTGCCATGCTGCCAGGTTTAGGGTTTTGAGCTAACCGTGCAGGATCTGATTGTTTTGTTGAGTCAGAAGGTGTGGAATTTGAGGCAAAATCCATGGTGGGCCTTGAGCCAAGTTCTTTAAGATTGGGTACCAGTGCTGGCGAGGCCAGTCTGGAGCAATCAGGATCATCTGTAGTTTTTCTTGTCTGGCTTTTAGGAGTACCTTTGAAAGGAGAGGCAGTGGTGGGAAGGCATAAACTTTTAGGCTTTTCCAGCTGAACGAGAGAGCATCCACTTTCCATGCTTGTGTGTGATAAGTCCTTGTGCAGAATTTTTATTTATTTTTATTATTTTATTTATTTATTTATTTAAATTTGTTAACCGGGAGTGTCCGACTGGACGTGGGTCCATTTTCAGCGGAGGCCCGGGGAGAAAAGCTCCACAGTAAAATAAACAGACAGTAGTTACATTGGATTACATAGCGATTAACAATTTAACATAGAAATTACTTACAACATATTTACAGATGAAGAACATAGTACATCAGTAGACAACTAGAATCTTTATCTGTGAAGTACATAATGTCCATGAATGAAAATGAAGTACATTTTGTAGTTGGCAATTCAGAGGGGAGGCAAAAAGATCTACGTCTGGGCATTGCCATTTTTGCATTACCATGCTGAAGATTTGTGGATTCAATTTCCATTCGTGAGGGTTCATGATATTTCTGCTTAGATAGTCTGCCAGAGTATTTTTCTTTCCTGGCAGGAATTGTGCTTGCAGATGAACTTGATACGTTAGAGCTCTGTTCCACAAGGTCACGGCTTGCCTGCATAGGGTATAAGAATGAGTGCCCCCTTGCTTGTTAATGTACAACATTACTGTGGTGTTGTCTGTCTAATATTAATTGTCCTGGATGCAGAAGGTCCTTGAAAGCTGTTAGTGAATTTTGAACAGCCAACATCTCTTTTTGATTGATGTGAAGATGCATCTGGTCTGTGGTCCACTTGCCCTGAATGCATTTTCCTGCCATGTGTGCTCCCCAGGTGTAATCCGAAGCATCTGTTGTTAGAGTCTGCCTGGCTGTGGGTAGGGTAAAAGGCTGACCCTTGTTTAGGTGACATGCCTGTGCCCATCATCAAAACTCCTGTTGTAGGCAGGGAATCATTGGTATTACCCTGCTTCTAAACTGTGAGAGTGTTGAGTCCAAATACTTTTTAGGTACCATTGTAATTTCCTCATATGCAGTCTAGCATATGGTATTAGTAGTATGCAGGATGCCATGAATCCCACGGCCTGCAGAATTTTTCTTGCAGGGAGATGGGACTTTTTTGCCAGTAATTAAAAATTTTGAGCTAATTGAATTTGTTTGTCTGGCGTGAGATAAGCCATCTGGGCCGTTGTATTTAAGCTGGCACCCAGGAATATAATCTGTTGTGAGGGCACTAGTTTTGACTTCTTTTCGTTTACTGTGTACCCTAGAGAAATTAGCAACCTTTTTACAAATGCCAGATGCTGTAAAAATGTCCTTTGTCTCTGCTTGAATGAGGCAGTCGTCCAGGTATGGATATATTTGAATTCCTTTTTGTCTGCAAAATGCAATTACTGGTGCCAGGCACTTTGTAAAGACCCTGGGCACAGTAGATAAGCCAAAGGGCAGTGCAGAGAATTGGTAGTGCATTGTACCAGCTTTGAATCTGAGGTATCTTCTGCAATTTTGTCTGATAGGGACATGCAGGTATGCCTCTTTGAGGTCCAGAGTAACAAGCCAAGCCTTCTTGCCCAGCATGGGTAGAAGCTGTTGTAATGTCAACATTATGAAATTCGGAATATCCAGGTAAGTATTTAGAATTGAAAGGTCTAGTATGGACCTCCAGGCCTTGTCCTTTCTGGGGACCAGGAAGAGTCGAGTAAAATCCTTGTCCTTGTTCCTGTTGTGGTACTTTTTTAATAGCTCTCATGTCCATGAGGGCTGAAATTTGTTTTTGTGCCTCTGCCCATTGATTATGTGGCAGGTCTGGCATTCCTTTTAGCCTTGGTAAAGTATGAAAGTGGAACCTGTAACCTTGAGACACAATATTCAGAACCCATTTGTCTTGGGTGATTGTTTGCCAGTTTTGAGAAAAAAGTGCTAGTTTTCCCCCAAAGGGGGCTGCCAAAAGGGAAGTGCTTGGCGTACGAAGGGGGAAGTCATTGGGACTGTTTCCTGTAAGGTTGAGACTTGTCCTCACCTCCTTTTGGGGTTGAAGTGCCTCACTGTCGTTGACTGTTAGAGCCTTGGGGTTGAGATCTGCCTCTTGGGCGTCTGTATCTGCCTCTCTGCGGCCTGTCTGTCACTGGAAAGGAACAATTCTTTGTTGGCCAATTTCTGCTAAATCGAGGAGGCTGTACCTGTAAGAAATCCTTGACTGTTTGCATAGATGTAGCTTTATCCTCCATTTTCTTTAACACCTCTTCTGCTTTAACACCAAACAAGGTATCATGCTGTAAAGGAGCATCCAATAATTTTGCCTTAACATGATCAGGTAAACTCTGTTCTTTTAACAGAGCATGTTTTCGAATAACAGAACCTGTAACTGCGGCTCTACAAGAGGCCTCTAAAGAATCAAAACCACATTGCAGAGTATGTTTTCCCACCTGTTCAACTGCATGCAATAAATCCTGCATTTCTTTACAGTCAGGAGCTTCTGAGCTTGCAAGCATTTTCTGTTTTAACTGAGCCATTAAATATTGTTGGTACTTAAACATGTGAAACTGGCAATTTAAAGCCCTTACTGCTAAAGTTGTATAAGTGTAAACTTTCTTCCCCCATCTATCCAAAGCTCTGGAATCTCTGTCAGAGGGTACTGGATTTTTTGCAATGGAATCCTTAACCCCTTTTGGACCCTGGGAAATAGTTTCTGGATCAGCAGAAGGGTTTTTATAAAGAAACTTGTGAGAGTCAGGGACTCTATAATACCTATCTGGCTTGGCTGGTGCAGGGGGCAAAGAATCCAGAGATAAGCTGGATTCAGAGAACACATCATCCACAATATCTAGCACAGGCGGAATAGCCAGGGGTCTGTGCTGAGGCAATAAAAGGAAATCCCTGAGCCTTTTCTTGGATTCTGAATAATCCTGACTTTCCCAATGGAAATCCTCCCTCGTGGTATGCAAAGTTTCCCCAAAAGAATAATCGTCAGAAGGAGAGGCTGAAGGGATATATTCTTCAGCATCAGAGTCCTCATAGGGGGGTAGAGAGTACCCCTGGTCTGAAGAAGAATCAGAGGAAATGGAAACCTGATCAGAGGAATCATATTCTGTATCCTGCCTAGACCTTTTCTCAGGAGGGGGATGGGAACCCCTGATTTGAGTAATGAGGTTTTTGGCCATTTTGAGCATCTGTTTCTAAGGCATGGAGGACTGTCCAGGAGAATGCTGTACTTGCTTCTTTGTCTTTAATGGTACCTTTGTCTTGGCTGTTGCTTTAATGGTAAGTTGTGAAGGTCCGAAAACACCCTCAGAAGCCGATGCCTGCTCAGCGGCTCCGGACCCACCTGAAGGATTAGTTTCCGTAGGCCCAATACCTTGAGTTTCCAGAGGCCTAGCTGTCTCCACGTGGGAGTCTGAGGCGGCCTGTGGTTCTGACGTAGCGGGTGTCAGGGGCTGCAAAAGCACCTCATTGAGAACCGGCGACTGGCCTAGAAGAGGTTTTGTCGGTTTTGGACCGCGGATGCCTGTCTTTATCCTTGTCTTTGCGTTTTTTCAGAATTGTGGTCGTCGGTTGATCCGACGGCTTAGTATAATTGAACCTTCGGCCAAAGTAGTGCAAAGCAAAATCAAAACGTCTTTTTATAGTGCGTTTGTTAAATCTAGCACAAAACCGACAACTAGTGATCAGGGCCTAGGCATGGAATACAGTAAGAGTGGAAGTCCTTATGAGGTATTTGCTTCCCACAAGAAATACAATTATTAACTTTTTCTGACATCGGTCTGAGGCAAGAAAAAAGTTTCCCCAACGGGGTACTTAGCTTTATTGAAGACTTTGGATCTGAAATTCGACTTCAAAAATCTCAGGAATCGGCCGACCAGCACTTGCGATCTGCTTCTGCTTCGGGCACCGCGCGGCAAGAAAGACTGAAGAAAATGGCGTTGGATGCATCTTATATACCCCTGGCGCACTGACGTCAGGGAAGAAGCGACAGCAACTGACGCCGGAGCAAGACTTTGGAACTCTGGCCAACTGCAGGACCGCCTGACGGCAGGATAACCCAAGTGTAATGACTGCAGCAGTGTAACACGTTGAACATCAGGAGAAATGAAGCACCTGACAACCGGACTACAGTAATCTTCCACTCTAATCCCCACTTACACAGACTCAAAAAAGTCAAAAAGCTCCAGACTGACAACATTCAGGCGAGGAAAAAGAGGTAAACCTAAATATTTAAACACTTTATTACCAACCAAAAGGGACCTTATGTTGAACTAAGCATATAAAAAAAGAAAGCCCAATTTTTAATTGATACAGGTGCCACTAGATCTGTACTTGGAGTATAACTAGAAAAACAGCCTTATCTAGGAAAAAGTAAAAACAGTTGGCATGACTAATGCTGCTGTTTATCCTGTGTCACCGCCTGTGTCCTAAGGTCCAATAAAACAATATGCATTCTTGTTAAGTACCACGGGTCCAGTAAATTTAAGGGAAGGGGTCTATAATGTAACTGGAATGTACCATCTACTATACCCCTGAGGGAGTGTATCTGAATGTCCCTAGTAAGGCGGGGGAGTAACAGCAATAAATACCAAAGACAAAACACAAATATCACAGTTTTAGTCAGATGAAGAATTATTTCAAGTACCTAAACGTACATGGGCACAGCATTCTAATGAGGTAGAACAGTTAATATCTACAAAACAAGTAAATTCAAGTAGACTCAAGAGAAACACTTCCCAGAGTACCACAACATCCCTCACATACAAAAGCAAAAAAAAAAAAAAAAATCCAGCCTGTTATTCAGTCTCTGTTACAGCAGGAAATAAGTGTCCCTATTAAAAACTTTAACACCCCCATACTTCTGATTAAAAAGCATGGCTAAAACACCTACAGGTATGTGCAGGATTTAAAAGCTGTAAATCAGGCAGTACTTTCCTATTATCCAGTTGTCCCTAACCCAGCAACTGTTCTTAGCTGTATACCACCATGTGCTGTTACTTTGTCTGTTATAAACTTGTGCTAAGCTTTCTTTTCTATAGCCATACATCCGATAGTCAATCTGCTTTTGCACCTAAAAGACATCAGTATACTTGGACAAAGCTACTTATAATGGTAAACACACTGTTCCAATTGCCCTAGGACATGAACTTACAATTGCAATCTCCCATGCAGTGGCTGTCCTTCTGCTAAGAACAAAACACAGCATTTCTCTCCTTCAAGGTAAACAAAACAGGAGTTGCTGCTAATTTTAGACCATACTATCAGAATTGTTCAATTTCTAGTTTTAAACCCTGCATTCCTGGTATCAACTACAGTGGAGGAAACTGTGCATTTGTTATTGACTATTTGCTTTCTCCAAAAAAGGACAAATATCTCCAATTCAAAATGCTATACTAGAGCTCTTGATAAATAGATCCTGTGGCAAAAATTAAAAAAAGGAGATCTGGTTGTTAATTTGTACATACTAAATGTGGTTTGATAAAACAAAAGACAAAGGGGTTCACTTCAGCTCAACTTGCTGAAATTATAGTGTTTGTTAAGGCATGCAAATTTACAAAGGACAAAACAGTCCGCATTTTTTTATACAGACAGTAAATATGCATTTGAGGTGATGCATACATTTTGAAATACTATGGATATATAGAGTGGGTTTTTGACATCAGAAGGTACAAAAATTAAAAATGGTGCTAGAGTCTCTTTTCCTGCCCAAGCAGGGAGCAGTTATAAATGCCAAGCACCTAGTAAAAAAGTGATATGTTGTCAAGCGCCAGTAATCTGGCTGATAGAGCAACAAAGCAGGCTGCTAAGGTTAAATAGTCTTCTGATATCTTTAATAATGGCATTTAAAATGCATTGCAACTCTGCATTTAATTTAATATAGCAGTAAATGTTCTGCAAAAGTAGACGTATCAAATCAGGATGCATAAGGTCTAATGATTTGGTATGGTGCATCCTGACAGATGATCTGTGACACCTCAGTCTATATTGCCTTGGTTGGCGAGATCATATTATTTACCTAACCATATAGGTACAAAGAGTCTAAACATTTGCTAAATTGTGACTGGTTTACTCCATCTTCTCATTGTCTAATTCATCACAGTGTACAAAACTGTAAAATTTTTCTTAAAGTGTGTCTGCTAGTGTTAAAAACTGGATGAAATCCAGCTGAAGCAATGAAGCAACTTTAAATACATTTTAGTGATGGTCTATTTTCATCATGGGCAAAAGCTTATTCATTTGCTAAAAATAATGCAGACACAGTAGCAAAAAAAATGCTGTGAAAATTTATACCAAGGTTAGGAGTACTTCATACTACTAATTCTTACAGAGGAACACATTTTACTGCAGAGATCATAAAAAAATTGTATCGGACTTTTAAAGAAAATTTGCAACTCCACTGTCCTCAACACCCTCAGTCCTCTGGCTTAGATAAGTGCATAACTTTGACTACTACAATTAGACTAAATACGATATGTAAATAGACTGGTCTAAAATGGCCTAATGCATAGTCTTTGGTTCTCATGAATATAAGAAAAACTGTAAATACAAAAACAGATCATACAAGACTCTTATGGGCCATCCCATGAAAATGCCATCTGCTTCACCAGTCTGTAACATGCAGCTTACATTAACACATTATGCACTATTAAATTTGTCCAAAAATTGTTTCCATCTTACAGATTTTGCATCAAAAACCTCAAAGCCCTCTCAACCTTCTGCACAGCCCTGCCATAATATGTAGCCTAGGGATTAGGTTTTAGTTGGTCTTTCTGGAAAAGTCTTCCTAAAGCGAAGGTAAAATGGACTGAACCTTCTTTTTAGGACTCGCACTGATGTTCGGTTTGCCTGCCTACCAACTTGGAGCAATGCTTCCCACTGTAAAAAGGCCTAATATACATAAAAACAAAAGATAATACCCTGCCTGTTTCCGGGTGACATCACTCCTGAAGGTCTTGGCTCCTCCTCCAGCCAAGTCACGACAAAACAAAACTCCTACAAATACTACATCAATATGCAACAAATCCTATCAGGAGCAATTACTAGGTCTGTGCCTTAACACTCCAGGAGGCATGCCTATATTTCAAGTTCCAGTGCTTCAAACACATTACAAAGAAAAAGGTCTGGAAAAAGCTAACTTTGCATTACGTTTCAACTTTTTTCAAAAAAGGTATATTTTCAACAAGTACTATCCATTTCATAAACACCTGCTATGCAAAACACGTGACAGTTCATGTAGGCTACAGCAAATGCAATGCAACTTGACATAAACATGTTTTATATAAACTCAAACTAAAATCATACAGCTGGGGACATGGTATAAGCACACTAACTGGACATTATTACATTTGTAGCGATCATGCCTAAACCTGACTCTCCACTAACTTGTCCAGATGCTGCTATGTTGGCTACATAACCCCAGCCATCCAACATTTTTGGTCTCCAAGTGGTGAATTAAAAGAAACAATACGCCCAGCTGAACAGGTACTGATTTTTTTCTCTCACTGTAGTATCTATAAGATTATAGCCAAACTAAATGGTCTATTCACATGTATTAACTAAACTGGCTAATAAAACAGAGCAACGTATTTGTATGGCTAACAAAACTGAGTAAAACAAGGGCCATGGCACTGCACAATAAAGTAGCCCTAGATATGATTCTGACTTCTAAAGTGGGGTCTGTTCACTCCTGGAAAAGCATTGCTGCTCTAGTATTTCTGATTTCCACAATAAAAAAAGGCAATTACATAAAGTAGCTTACTTAAAATCTAACCAAAACTAAAATAAAATGATTTGGTTTAGAAAATGTTTTCAAAAATGTAAAAAACTACTATTTTTCAAAGTTTGATTCTTATAGCAGTTATAATTTACCTTAGTTTGTTTTAAAAATGTATTGTTAACCTGTTTTATGACAAAGGCAAACAATAGTAATGATTTCTCCAAAACAAAAACATCCCATAGTTTATGTGTTTGACAAATGTAATAATGCTGTCATTGATAACCTACAAAATACTGCATTGTGATTAAAAGTGGCACCCAAGGGGTGTCTAAGGGGAGAATGTAACAGGAATAAAGAAAACATATTATTGTATATGTAGGTTCTTTTTAGAATTTGTAGTTCTAAATGCTTAGAAATGTATTTCAGACACTCTTACTGCAGCCAGAGATGAAGGGTTACATTCCGTTCCTGTCATTGGTAACAGGCAGCAAGACAGCTCACACATTTTCCCTCTCTGTCTTAAGCAAATTCTATAAGTGCTTTGCTAAATCAAATTAAGGGAGAAAAAAAAAGCTATACAGACTAGTGGAGGTGGCACAAAAACAACATAAAAAGGCCTATGCCATTACTTATCTGACTGAAGATTCTGCAATTTCAAAAGTTCACTGTAAGATGGCAAACAAAGTTCAAGATGTGACCAAATTTGATTTTCGTTACGGAGTAAAAAAAAAAAATGATATGTCCACATACATGCACTTTTGTGCGAGCAGCATGATTAGTGGTAAGATTCTAATTTGTTAAAATTGTATCATACCATGTGCGACAGATGCCATATCTAATGTCTCAAGGTATAAAAAAAAAAGAGACGTTTTGCCAAACTTCTGTGGGATCACGTTAAAAAATTCTCGATCCCTATCTTGAGCTGTATGATCTTTATCCAAAGGTGAATTTAAAATCTCATTTTTACATCTGCTGAGTAGTTTTGTAAATGCTGCCAGGCAGTCCAACTCAACACAGAACCAGTGGCAACAGCTCTGGATGTATCACATCTACAGAACCATAAAAACACTTTAAACAATGAGCAGTGACATGAGAACTAGAAGGAAATTAGATTTTCCTCACAGGAAGAACTGCAGATAAAACAATTCTTTCACAATTAAGTCAGAATACACTAACACTTCTAACCATTCAAAATTCATAAAATTAAAGTTGCAATACAGTTTTTCCCTTAATTTACCAACTGTTTTACCATTCTTGCCAGAAGGGGAAGGATTAGAGTTAACAAAACAAGTGAAGTACCTAGAAAACTAAAGCTACAGCTGTTGGGGTAAGGTCCGGGTTGAATGTATAGAAATGTGAAAGACTGGGTAATGTTGTACATTCTGTATGCTTTCTTAAGTGCAGCAAGCCCAGTATCAGGGAAATCACAGGCTGTGACAAACGCATACTCCAATGCTGACAGCACTTTGGGGAAGGGGGGAGGTGGAAGGGAGGTTCTTGGAATTCCAGCAGTAACATTTCATAGTATTTTCTGAGGTACTGAGAAACCTCAGTACTCTCCCATTGAAACCAGTGGCACATTCTGCAAACGGTCTCAGAGAAAGAAAATCCTTGACATGGAAGCTTCAGATACTATGCTCTCTCTGAGTCTGAATACTGGGCTTGGCACTCAAACCTGCCAGCTCAGCTTGAGCCAACTGTTTGGGCATGTCTAAGGTGCCTTCAAGTTTTGGAAGTTTGTAAACTTGTATACTCATTGTAGGATATAACCCATATAAGCTTAGGCTACTGCAGCAGTGATCAACATTAAGAACATCGTGCATGAGGCAATGCAAACATCCCCTTTTACATTTCCTTAATCCAATAAAGTGCATTAAAATTACATCAAGTATAGACATATGCTTTCTCTACCTTTACCAACTCTTTCTTTTCTATTACCTTGTAACCTCAAGACTTTCTTTTCTATTTTGATCCTCTTAGGCTCTGCTGAGGTGCATCATCTCTGGGACATTTTACAAAATTCCTGAGGCTCCAAGAGCAATCTAAATGCATTTTCATATCTTTTCACTTAAGTTACTGCATTTGCACTTGCCTACCATTTTTATCTGTGCCTTATAGCTAATTTATCACATTTGCACGGTTTTAAAGCAATTTACTGATTGACTGCATTTCATTACTGTAACTGTATTTCATTGCTATTTACTACAATTCATTACTGTAACTGTAGTTTACTGCATTTCATTGCTGTAACTGTAGTTCTGACAAACATAGATGGGTAATTTCTTATGGTTTCTCCTGCCCGTTTGGTTGATATGGACATCCTGAGTCTGCACGGACAGCCCTCCACCATCACCTAGGAACACAATTTGTGAGAGATGCAATTATATTAAGAACGTAGAGTCTATGCTCTCTCCCTAACAAGCCAGTATATCTGGCACTGAGACGGTTGTCAACACAACCACCACCCAAACCTACACAACACACACCCACATACATATATGCGGATGTCCTCAACAAAAAACAAACCCAAACGAGAGAGACCTTAGAGGGAAAAACACATGCGAACTCCACAGACCATCACACCACACACAGTCGACACACCTGTGTCTCACAGAAATTAAGGTCCAACCATAAACCCAACATATTAGTCATAGGAGACTCCATTGTGAGAGATACAGACGTGCCCCTCACAAGTTTGGATAAGGAAAGTCACGGTTAGATGTTTGTCAGGTGCCAGAATTCACCATATCGTACATGCACTCAAGTCTCTCAACAACAGGTACTGTTATGACTGCTATAGTCCATGTCATCGTGAATGACTTCAGACATACCTCCCTACACTATATGAACAGAGACATGATCGAGCTTGCTGAATATGTCCCAGGGCAGGTATGTTCCTAACCTTAAGCAGCATTCTACCATCACCAAGAATGACGCTACAATACAAACAGAAAATGACTAACAATTGGCTTAGCTTCTGGTGTCATTCTAAGGGGATCCAGTACCTGACAAGCTTGGAAGACATGATCAACAGACCACGATGCTTTGTCAGAGATGGCCTGCACCTGTCACCCTTGGGCTTCACGCTTCTGGCAAAGGCTCTTGCCTCTCCCATAGTGCATTTTTTAGGCAATGCCATGATGTCAAAACTACCAACATGAAAAGTTCATCAAAATGCAAATCAAAGGTCATGCTGCTAAACGCTAGGAGTCTAAACATGAAACTGCACTCATTGCAAGCATTCTTAACCCTGGAAGATGCTGACATTTGTGCAGTCACAGAAACTTGGTTCAAAGCTGCAGAGAGCACCCAGCCATACCAAGTTCTCATCCTATCATACATTCAGACCCCCAAACCATGGGCAGCAAAGCAAAAGGAGGTGGAGCTGTAATATATATTAAAGACATACACACCTCCAGGCTGGTCAAACAGTACGACACAAGATACACTCCCGGTGCAGTTAACTGTGGACAAGACCCCTATTCAAAACATAGCTAACTACAGGCCTGCAACTTCGACTCAAGATACCCACTCTACCCATCTGGACCTCTTCGAATCTATCAAGAATCAACCCTTAACCATGATCCTGGATGACTAACTATCCAACCACAGACTGGAAGAACTACTCAAGCCAAAACACAAATGCCAAGAGATTCTTCGATTTCATAAAGGCAAATGCCTTGGACCAGCTGGTCAACACCTAAACAAGAGGTGATCATATCTTGGACCTGGTATTAACTAACATGAGTAACCACTGCAGCATCCCTACAGTGTAATCTTTCCTGGTAAGATCCAACCACAAAGCGGTCACTTCCAAAGTCACCATCTCCCCCTGACTCCGCCCCCCTTGCTATACAGTCAAACATAAAAACATCTCCAAAGCTGATTACACCCTCCTGAGGGAAGGTACAAACAACTTCACAGCCCCCTCCTCCTTCGTAGGAACTGGCACAAATGTCCAAACCTACACCAAAGTACTATACGAGCATTTGTATGGCTGCATGGAATCAGGAATACCTGACAGAATGAATTCATCCTCCTAAAAGTAAGAGTAAAGCTGTCTGGTGGACATCTGCAATAAATAAACTCTATAATAAAAAGGAAAATATTGCTGTCCAGGACCAAGAAGGAGCAGGAGCCTAAATGTCAATCTCTCCTTAGTCTGAACAAGCAAATAAGAGCACTAGTGAAAACCTTCAAAGCAAAGTCCAAACTGGCCACATATACTACACACAAGTCATAAGGCCTTCTTCACATAAGTCCGCATTCTCAAAGGAAACACTCAGATCTGCTCAGAAATGTTGGTCAAGGACACTACATACACAAACACTGTAGATATAGCCAACCTGCTGGCAGGCAGGTTCAGTGGAAACTTCACCTCTCTGTCCCCCCACCCCCAATCAGTGAATCAGGACATCCCCAACACTTCTGTTTTTATGGCAATTCATCTAGATTACGGTCTATAACCAAAAAAACAAAATGGAAAAGGTGCCAAAATGCAAATATCAGTAACCAAAGTCCAAAATAGCACCCAGGAAGGAGAAATGGCAGTCCACGACCAAGTAATGAAAAACACTTCTTTAATATATAAAACACAAATGCTTAACTTAAATCACCACATTTTCGTCCTCAATACAAAGACTTCATCAGATGCAATGTATCCCATATAATCCCATCAGTTAACTAAGTAAAACCATTTCAAAAATCAATTTGTCCATAAACTACTAAAAAAATACATACTTTAACATTTCTGATTAATTGTAAGTTTAAAATTTTTTATAAAACTGTGTAAGTAAATCATATTATGTGCAAACCAGGTCTTCACAACAGCCATTAAAAATATTTGTATTACTTCTTGTGCAAACCATAAATATACATTTTATAAAAACTAATGTAAGGGCTCCCTCTAGTAACCAATCACCACCATTACAATAAAATCTTCTAAAGAAAAAAAAACATTGCTTCAGTATTACATGTTTAAAAAAATATATATATTTACTTCACTGTGTCCCTAATTCCCTGACTAGAGTTAACCCAGTAGTCAGGGACTTAGGGACACACACAGACAGTAATCTAGCCTTTAACCATTATGTGTCTACAGCAGTGAGGAAATCATTCTATGTTGTGCAACTTATAAACAAAGGTATGGCATCTAGGTCAAATAGGGTTGCCAGCTTTCGTCGTGGCTAAAACCAGAGTAAAGTCACACCCTTCCCGTCACCAGTAACCCCGCCTATCCCACCCCCTCTCCCATCCACATACCACCCATTTTGTGACGTCACGATGGCATCACTCAGCAGGAACACCCTCTTTTTCTGTCCCTGTTGCCTGCTTTCCGCTGTTTTACTATGCTTTTCTGTAAAAATGCATAGTAAATCAGCCGATTTACAAACTCCGAAAGTCTGTTTCCTTTTTGAAACAGAATACCAGAGTTTGTACAGTGTTTTCCAGACTACCGGAGAAAAAGTTTGATTTCCGGATAGACCAGGAACAAAAAACGGAAGGGTGGCAAGTATAAGGTCAAAGGAAGTCACTGTTTCACTGTATTCGGCATTCATCAGACCTATTATTGAGTACAATGCCCCTTATGGTATGTACCTAATCAGGCATATCAAACTGGAACGGCCACAAAGGTTCCTCTCTAAATTAATATAGGGCACAAGTAAAATGTCTTATGGTAGACCACCTCCAGGCCGTATCACTTTATTCTGTCTTTTACAGGCTGTTGATAGGACATAAATATCTACAAATCAAACAGCACCAGAATTACCCATTCTAAAGACTTAAACCTTGCCTGTGATATAAACAGGACCTGCTGGAGAGACAGGTATGTATCCCAGAGACTACTCCGTCTCTCTGGATCAAGATCCCCATCCAAGTAAAGTAGAGTTCCTCCCAAACCCAATTCTAATGCAAACTGAACAATTAGATGGGCAACAGGAAATTCATCCCTGGTTTGGCATTTATGTCTCTAATGGTTTACTGCCCAGGCCCCTGCTTGTAAATGTTTCATCTCCCAAGCCCCTGATTACATTCATTAAGGGTACCAGAAATGGTCAGAGATTTGGGATGCATGGCTAGGCTTAAAAAGGCCCTTGTGTTCGTTAGCCTAGAAAACACATATGCCCCTAAGTTGTGGCCTTGTAAAGGGGCAGTGAACAACACCATTTAATAAACAGCTTGTCTTTGCACAATATATTATATTATGTTAACTATACCACAAAATACACTACTTTAAAGGAGTGAAGATTCATTTGCAAACAATAACATGGCTTAAAAAACACAACTTTGGAGGCAAGAAAACATGCATGCCAGGGCTACCTTTCTTCCTTTCACTACTTCTCTAACCACAACAGACACTGTTACCTTACACTTAAACGAAATTATTCAAACACATTTACTTATTCAACAGCTTACATGGTACTTCCTGCAACAGATAATACTGCACAATAAATGTACTGCATTACACGAATAGGGAAAGCTAAAGGAGAAAAAAATGTCATGGCACCACAACTGAGTGCATTACAGTCTCCCTGAGGTAGTTTGGGCAGAGGAAGAATGTCTGTAAAGTGTAAACAGAATTTGTGCATTCTGGGAATAAAGTAGTGGAGGTGCCAAGATTGTATATGTTGGCTGTACAGAGGGTGCGAACATCAACAACTAAACTGCA
The DNA here is from genome assembly GCF_019279795.1 of Protopterus annectens. Lineage (NCBI taxonomy): Eukaryota > Metazoa > Chordata > Ceratodontiformes > Protopteridae > Protopterus > Protopterus annectens. The sequence goes on from NC_056741.1 coordinate 404,596,623, forward strand.
TTTTTTGAATGATTTCACTGAAAGGGAAATTAAGAAAAACTTGTTTTTAATAAAAACAAAAACAGAGCTTTTTTAAATGTTATTCACTACAGCAGCATGCAGTCTTCTTGCAGTGAGCTTGTATAGTTATGGTTAAAGAAGAATAAAGGAAGCAGTCCCAATGTAGTTTCTCAACTTTCAGCCATATAAGGCACATCAAAGGTCTATTTGCAAAGAAAACCTGTCTAAAGTGGTGTTTTTTTTTTTGTTTTTTGTTAA